>NC_090739.1:135226909-135239409 GCF_036898095.1 Palaemon carinicauda
TTTATTTTTCCTTTTGTCACCATTACAAGGTCATAGTGTTCCCTAAGTATGTCCGGGATATTATATTCATCTATTCTTATTGTATCTTCCTGATGTGCTATTTCATTTTCATATTCTATCTGTTTTTCTTCATTCCAAACTGAGTCTATTCTATTTTCATGTTTACAATATATAGTTTTCCAGTACTTGATTAATTCCTCTTTTGTTTCTTCCTTATTTAGCCTATTTCCTTGTTCTCCATAAAGTTGTATAACTTTGCCATGGGCTTTCTGTCTGTTCCTTATTCTATCAATATTCTCCCAGAGTTTTTTATTTTTATCCATTTTTATTTCTTCTGTTACCTTTTTTTCAAATCTAGTAATTTCCTTCTTTATCATTTCTTGCACTTCCCTCTTCTTTTGATCATATCTCTCTTCTAATACATTTTTTACTTCGATGTTGGATGCATTTCTTTTCTTTCTGTTCAAATCCTTCCTTTCCTTTATGCCATTTCTTATTTCATCGTTCATCCAGGGTTGCTCATTAACCTTTTCTTCATCAAGAACTTTCCTTTTATATATTCTTGCCAATTTTTCTTCTGCAGCCTCTTTTATTATCAGATCCATTCCTTCTATTCTGTCTATTTGTCTATCTCTTACAATTTCCTCTACTCTCGTTGTATATTCTCTTAAACTATTTTCATCTGTCCTAAAGTATTTTACTTCCTCCCACCTTCCTTTATTAAAATTTTTGTTCTGTTCACTCATGAATTCCAGTTCTATAGTGATCAGATTATGATCTGAGATGTCAAAATTCAATTTTTCGTCGTCTATAATCATTTCCCTAAAGTGCTTATACATTTGTTCGTTTACTAGTACGTAGTCTATTACACTTTTTTGTTGCAATCTTTCCCATGTATATATACCTTTACATCTTAAATCTCCATTCAATAGGACTAACCCATGGTCATTCATCCAATCGAGAATCATTTCCCCGTTCCTGTCTAAATTCTGGTAACCTAAAAATCCTACATGTCCGTTGAAATCCCCTAATATCATCAATGCCTCTTCTTCATTTAGATTTCCAATAATTCTTTCACATTCCTGTTTTATTATTTTATCCCTACTTTTGTCTTCTTCAGTATTCCCTGCTGAAAAATAAACCAACAATAATCTAAATGTATGCTTATAAGCATTACACTTAACATGCAATAGGTCTTTACTATTAGTTTCTATCTTTTCCAATTCTAGACTGTCACTATTTCTATAAAGTATCACCAAACCTCCTCCTTTTTTATCATCCATATTCCTCATATTTTCTACTTTTATAACACCCTTACTTAAATTTAATCTATCTAACTTTTGGTGTGTTTCTGTCAAGCAAAAAAGTTTATTTCTACTATTTAATTCCTTCTCAACTTCCATCAGTTTTTGTTTTGTTAAGCATTGTATGTTCAACAAGTAAATCTTAAAGTTTTCTTTAATTTTGTGTTTATATTCTTCTTCTTTCCTTAAAGTTCTTGCGTGTCTTCCTCGTTCCGACGAAAATTTTCCCTTCTGTGCAATTTTCCTTTCTTTATGAACCATCCATCTTCACCATTTTGTCTCTTTGTTTGTAATTCTTCCCTTAAGCACCTATCTTGCTCTCTCTCTCTCAACGTTAGATCTGGCGCTACAAAGATTCTACTTTCTCTTGTTTCTGGACAATTTCTAAGGTTCTTAGCCTTTCCTATAATTGTCCACTTCTCTCTTTCACCGCACTCAGCGATTCTATCGCCTCTTTTCATTGGTGTTTTCGGCTACTAGGTTTGTAAACAACTCTCCGATTGGTTGGTAGGACTCAAAGCTATTCACAAGACATTCGCATAAGTACAAGTAAAGTTTAGAAACAAGAGGTTTTAAGTTACTAAACGTTACTGTATGAACGCAGCTGCCAATCATATTTACCATAGTTTATACACTTAGGCAAATAGAAAACGGAAATTAAATATAATTAAAGCGGCCCACACACGCTCAAATTTTTGGTTAATTTTTTTTTTTTGTCAAATTATTTGACATGAATTTGATCGCGTGAGGCGTAATTTGATGGCCTAAAAGGTTTGATGTCAAATTTTTTACTGATCTGATTTCAGTAGATATTTTTTGAGACAACGTCAAATAATTTGTGCGTGTGTGGTACCTAGCAATCATTTGCGCAAATTAGTTAGTGATTAGACATAATCTGAGGAGGACGTGCGCGGCTCATCGTCATCATGGCTCCAACAAAGCATGAAAAGAAATTTCTTCTTGAGCTTATTGATGTTTATAGAAGTTTACCACAACTTTGTAACATTAAAAGTGACTGTTATAGTGACAGAAATAAAAAAAGATATGGCATATGAGACTCTTCTACAGAAATTCCGTGATTATTATCCGGAAGGAACGAAGGAGGAGCTGACGAAGAAAATAAACTCACTGCGGACGAGCTTCCGAAAAGAATTTAAAAAAAAATAAAAGACTCAAGCAGATCTGGAGCAGGAGCAGATGAAATGCGAAGAAAGTTCTTGAAAACATCAGGTTCACTAATTCTCATTTCATTTAATAAAGGAGCATGACCAAATCGTTCACGACACAAATACCATTGCTGGGCCCACTTTGGTCTCTTTCGTTTATGTGTGCTATTCAACGCTAAGCCAAGTGCCAACGCTGTATATGCATCCATGATGACAATCGGGAGCAAAATGAAAATTTGATGAGAAGTTTGAGCGTGTACGGCGAACGTCAAACCGTCAAATAATTTGACATAAAAAATTTTGACCAAAAATTTGAGCGTGTGTGGCCCTCAAATTAAGGCGGTTTAAGCTTTAAAATTGAATCACACCAAACACCCCCTTTCAATCCTTTCATCTTTGTTAATTTGTCACTGTATAATGTTAATGAATATAAAGCCGATAGTGGCTAATGGCTTTATGAAATTAATGTGGTCAAAAACTCCTTTCGTATAAAAAGAACAAAATATTTACTACCGTACTTGGCAAAATTTCAAAAAAGGTAAATACCGTAAACGCATTATCTTCTACCTTTCTGTAAATACACTTTATTTACATGGATGGTACTTCCAATCATTCTCAGGAACTTTAATTTATGTTTCTTTTATAATTTATGAACGTTTAACAACTTCTTTTCCTAAAATCCCCTAAGGGCTGCTAATGTGAAACTTTTTAACACAAACAATGAATATTGATCACTCTAAGAGAAAACATTATTTGTTGAATTGGGGACTTAAGAATATTAACAGTAAAGATTCCCGAAAGAAATTTCCATTTTATGGTTATCTTAATATGTAATTCTAATGAATTAATTTATAAATATTATTCATATATTGATAAATCTTCAAAAAATGATTTTAACTAGATTCATCCCATAGTAATATCGATATATCCATACAAACAGCGACAATAAACAATTATTATTATTATTATTATTACTTGCTAAGCTACAACCCCAGTTGGAAAAGCAGAAGGCTATGAACCCGAGGGCGCCAACAAGGAAAATAGCCCTGTGAGGAAAAGAAATACGGAAACTACAAATAATTAAAAACTAGAACAGCATTAGAACAAATATTTCATATATAAACTATAATATAAAAAAAACAAGAGGAAGATTGTAAGATAGAATAGTGTTCTAGAATGTACCCTCAAACAAGAGAACTCTAACCCACGACAGTGACAGACCATGGTAAAAAGGCTCCCCCACTGTCCAAGACTAGAGAACAATGGTTTGATTTTGGAGTGTCCTTCTCCCAGAAGAGCTGCTCACCATAGCTAAAGTCTCTCCTCTACCCTTACCAAGAGGAAAGTAGCCACTGAACAATTACTGTGCAGTAGTTAACCCCTTGCGTGAGGAAGAATTTTTTCATATACTTGGATTTAATTCTAGTTAATATGACCACGTACACATATACGCTTTGCAACCATGACTGCTTTACAGCTGATAATAATTATCCATAATTTGCATCCTACTTTATACACTTACTGAAAACAAATATTTTAAAAGCCAGTCCACAGTATACATTTTAAATTCTACAAAAGACCTTATAAGTTCTTGATAGTTCATCTGTTATTATCATATTAATATATATTAAATCTTCTCCCCATTATACATTAATTGATAGATCCAATACGACACTAGTTTAGTCATTTCCTACACAAGTCCCATCTTCTCTGATTAAGCAAACATCTTATCATTTTATTCTTATTTTGATTATTATTTTGATTTTGATTATTATTTTTATCATTATTATTATTTTTACTATTATTATTATTATTATTATTATTATTATTATTTTCATTGTTATCATTTTTATATTTTCATAATTATTATTATTATTATTATTATTATTATTTTTTTTTTTATTTTATTATTTATTATTTTATTATTATCATTATCATTATTATTACTACTACTAGCTAAGCTGCAAACCTAGTTGGAAAAGCAAGATGCTATAAGCCAAAGGGCTCCAACAGGGAAAAATAGCCCAGTGAGGAAAGGAAATAACGAAATAAATAACCGATCTGAGCAATAATGGACATTAAAATTGAATGTTTTAAAAACAGTAACATTAAAATAGATATTTCATTTATAAACAATAAAACGACTTATGTCAGTCTGTTCAACACAAAAATATTTGTTGCAAGTTTGAACTTTTGAAGTTCAATCGATCCAAACCTAATTATAAAGATCATTCCACAACTTGGTAACAGCTGGAATAAAACTTCTAGAATACTGTGTAGTATTGAGACTCATGATGGAGAAGCCCTGACTATTAGAATTGACAGCCTGCCTAGCATTACGAACAGGATGGAACTGTCTGGGAAGATCTGAATGTCAAGGATGATCGGAATTATGAAAAAATCTTATGCAACATGCATAATGAACTCATTGAACGACGGTGCCAAAGATTAATATCTAGATCAGGAATAAGAAATTTAATAGACCGTAAGTTTCTGTCCAACAAATTAAGATGAGAATCAGCAGCTGAAGACCAGACAGGAGAACAATACTCAAAACAAGGTAGAATGAAAGAATTAAAACACTTCTTCAGAATAGATTAATCACCGAATAAGCCAATTTTCTGTGCAATACATTAGTTACAGTGTCCAAGTTGCTACTTTGTAACCTTCAATTTTCCAGTCTTTTAAACTCTTTCCATTGTCCAAAACTTCCATTTTTTAGTGCAATACAATAGTTACAGTATCCAATCTGCTATTTTGTAACCTTCAATTTTCCAGTCTTTTAAACTCTTTCCATTGTCCAAAACTTCCATTTTTTTGTGCAATACAATAGTTACAGTATCCAATCTGCTATTTTGTAACCTTCAATTTTCCAGTCTTTTAAACTCTTTCCATTGTCCAAAACTTCCAATTTTTTGTGCAATACAATAGTTACAGTATCCAATTTGCTATTTTGTAACCTTCAATTTTCCAGTCTTTTAAACTCTTTCCATCATTGTCCAAAAGTTCCAATTTTTTGTGCAATACAATAGTTACAGTATCCAATCTGCTATTTTGTAACCTTCAATTTTCCAGTCTTTTAAACTCTTTCCATTGTCCAAAACTTCCATTTTTTTTTGTGCAATACAATAGTTACAGTATCCAATCTGCTATTTTGTAACCTTCAATTTTCCAGTCTTTTAAACTCTTTCCACCACTGTCCAAAAGTTCCAATTTTTTGTGCAATACAATAGCTACAGTATCCAATCTGCTATTTTGTAACCTTCAATTTTCCAGTCTTTTAAACTCTTTCCATTGTCCAAAACTTCCAATTTTGTGTGCAATACAAGTTAAAGTATCCAATCTGCTATTTTGTAACCTTCAATTTTCCAGTCTTTTAAACTCTTTCCATTGTCCAAAACTTCCATTTTTTTTGTGCAATACAATAGTTACGGTATCCAATCTGCTATTTTGTAACCTTCAATTTTCCAGTCTTTTAAACTCTTTCCATTGTCCAAAACTTCCAATTTTTTGTGCAATACAATAGTTACAGTATTCAATCTGCTATTTTGTAACCTTCAATTTTTACAGTCTTTTAAACTCTTTCCACCATTGTCCAAAAGTTCCAATTTTTTGTGCAATACAATAGTTACAGTATCCAATCTGCTATTTTGTAACCTTCAATTTTACAGTCTTTTAAACTCTTTCCATTGTCCATAACTTCCATTTTTTTTTGTGCAATACAATAGTTACAGTATCCAATCTGCTATTTTGTAACCTTCAATTTTCCAGTCTTTTAAACTCTTTCCATTGTCCAAAACTTCCATTTTTTTTTTGTGCAATACAATAGTTACAGTATTCAATCTGCTATTTTGTAACCTTCAATTTTCCAGTCTTTTAAACTCTTTCCATTGTCCAAAACTTCCAATTTTTTGTGCAATACAATAGTTACAGTATCCAATCTGCTATTTTGTAACCTTCAATTTTTACAGTCTTTTAAACTCTTTCCACCATTGTCCAAAAGTTCCAATTTTTTGTGCAATACAATAGTTACAGTATCCAATCTGCTATTTTGTAACCTTCAATTTTCCAGTCTTTTAAACTCTTTCCATTGTCCAAAACTTCCAATTTTGTGTGCAATACAAGTTACAGTATCCAATCTGCTATTTTGTAACCTTCAATTTTCCAGTCTTTTAAACTCTTTCCACCATTGTCCAAAAGTTCCAATTTTTTGTGCAATACAATAGTTACAGTATCCAATCTGCTATTTTATAACCTTCAATTTTCCAGTCTTTTAAACTCTTTCCATTGTCCATAACTTCCAATTTTGTGTGCAATACAATAGTTACAGTATCCAATCTGCTATTTTGTAACCTTCAATTTTCCAGTCTTTTAAACTCTTTCCATTGTCCATAACTTCGAATTTTGTGTGCAATACAATAGCTACAGTATCCAATCTGCTATTTTGTAACCTTCAATTTTCCAGTCTTTTAAACTCTTTCCATTGTCCATAACTTCCAATTTTGTGTGCAATACAATAGTTACAGTATCCAATCTGCTATTTTGTAACCTTCAATTTTCCAGTCTTTTAAACTCTTTCCATTGTCCATAACTTCCAATTTTGTGTGCAATACAATAGTTACAGTATCCAATCTGCTATTTTGTAACCTTCAATTTTCCAGTCTTTTAAACTCTTTCCATTGTCCAAAACTTCCAATTTTTTGTGCAATACAATAGTTACAGTATCCAATCTGCTATTTTGTAACCTTCAATTTTCCAGTCTTTTAAACTCTTTCCACCATTGTCCAAAAGTTCCAATTTTTTGTGCAATACAATAGTTACAGTATCCAATCTGCTATTTTGTAACCTTCAATTTTCCAGTCTTTTAAACTCTTTCCATTGTCCAAAAGTTCCAATTTTTTTGTGCAATACAATAGTTACAGTATCCAATCTGCTATTTTGTAACCTTCAATTTTTACAGTCTTTTAAACTCTTTCCACCATTGTCCAAAAGTTCCAATTTTTTGTGCAATACAATAGTTACAGTATCCAATCTGCTATTTTGTAACCTTCAATTTTCCAGTCTTTTAAACTCTTTCCATTGTCCAAAACTTCCATTTTTTTGTGCAATACAATAGTTACAGTATCCAATCTGCTATTTTGTAACCTTCAATTTTCCAGTCTTTTAAACTCTTTCCATTGTCCAAAACTTCCAATTTTGTGTGCAATACAATAGTTACAGTATCCAATCTGCTATTTTGTAACCTTCAATTTTCCAGTCTTTTAAACTCTTTCCACCATTGTCCTAAAGTTCCAATTTTTTGTGCAATACAATAGTTACAGTATCCAATCTGCTATTTTGTAACCTTCAATTTTCCAGTCTTTTAAACTCTTTCCATTGTCCAAAACTTCCATTTTTTTGTGCAATACAATAGTTACAGTATCCAATCTGCTATTTTGTAACCTTCAATTTTCCAGTCTTTTAAACTCTTTCCATTGTCCAAAAGTTCCAATTTTGTGTGCAATACAATAGTTACAGTATCCAATCTGCTATTTTGTAACCTTCAATTTTCCAGTCTTTTAAACTCTTTCCACCATTGTCCTAAAGTTCCAATTTTTTGTGCAATACAATAGTTACAGTATCCAATCTGCTATTTTGTAACCTTCAATTTTCCAGTCTTTTAAACTCTTTCCATTGTCCAAAACTTCCATTTTTTTGTGCAATACAATAGTTACAGTATCCAATCTGCTATTTTGTAACCTTCAATTTTCCAGTCTTTTAAACTCTTTCCATTGTCCAAAACTTCCAATTTTGTGTGCAATACAATAGTTACAGTATCCAATCTGCTATTTTGTAACCTTCAATTTTCCAGTCTTTTAAACTCTTTCCACCATTGTCCAAAAGTTCCAATTTTGTGTGCAATACAATAGTTACAGTATCCAATCTGCTATTTTGTAACCTTCAATTTTCCAGTCTTTTAAACTCTTTCCACCATTGTCCAAAAGTTCCAATTTTTTGTGCAATACAATAGTTACAGTATCCAATCTGCTATTTTGTAACCTTCAATTTTCCAGTCTTTTAAACTCTTTCCACCATTGTCCAAAACTTCCATTTTTTTGTGCAATACAATAGTTACAGTATCCAATCTGCTATTTTATAACCTTCAATTTTCCAGTCTTTTAAACTCTTTCCATTGTCCATAACTTCGAATTTTGTGTGCAATACAATAGTTACAGTATCCAATCTGCTATTTTGTAACCTTCAATTTTCCAGTCTTTTAAACTCTTTCCATTGTCCATAACTTCCAATTTTGTGTGCAATACAATAGCTACAGTATCCAATCTGCTATTTTGTAACCTTCAATTTTCCAGTCTTTTAAACTCTTTCCACCATTGTCCAAAAGTTCCAATTTTTTGTGCAATACAATAGTTACAGTATCCAATCTGCTATTTTATAACCTTCAATTTTCCAGTCTTTTAAACTCTTTCCATTGTCCATAACTTCGAATTTTGTGTGCAATACAATAGTTACAGTATCCAATCTGCTATTTTGTAACCTTCAATTTTCCTAAACTCTTTCCATTGTCCATAACTTCCAATTTTGTGTGCAATACAATAGCTACAGTATCCAATCTGCTATTTTGTAACCTTCAATTTTCCAGTCTTTTAAACTCTTTCCACCATTGTCCAAAACTTCCATTTTTTTGTGCAATACAATAGTTACAGTATCCAATCTGCTATTTTATAACCTTCAATTTTCCAGTCTTTTAAACTCTTTCCATTGTCCATAACTTCGAATTTTGTGTGCAATACAATAGTTACAGTATCCAATCTGCTATTTTGTAACCTTCAATTTTCCAGTCTTTTAAACTCTTTCCATTGTCCATAACTTCCAATTTTGTGTGCAATACAATAGTTACAGTATCCAATCTGCTATTTTGTAACCTTCAATTTTCCAGTCTTTTAAACTCTTTCCATTGTCCAAAACTTCCATTTTTTTGTGCAATACAATAGTTACAGTATCCAATCTGCTATTTTGTAACCTTCAATTTTCCAGTCTTTTAAACTCTTTCCACCACTGTCCAAAAGTTCCAATTTTTTGTGCAATACAATAGCTACAGTATCCAATCTGCTATTTTGTAACCTTCAATTTTCCAGTCTTTTAAACTCTTTCCATTGTCCAAAACTTCCATTTTTTGTGCAATACAATAGTTACAGTATCCAATCTGCCATTTTGTAACCTTCAATTTTCCAGTCTTTTAAACTCTTTCCATTGTCCAAAACTTCCATTTTTTTGTGCAATACAATAGTTACAGTATCCAATCTGCCATTTTGTAACCTTCAATTTTCCAGTCTTTTAAACTCTTTCCATTGTCCAAAACTTCCATTTTTTTGTGCAATACAATAGTTACAGTATCCAATCTGCTATTTTGTAACCTTCAATTTTCCAGTCTTTTAAACTCTTTCCATTTACCAAAACTTCCATTTTTTTGTGCAATACAATAGTTACAGTATCCAATCTGCTATTTTGTAACCTTCAATTTTCCAGTCTTTTAAACTCTTTCCATTGTCCAAAACTTCCATTTTTTTGTGCAATACAATAGCTACAGTATCCAATCTGCCATTTTGTAACCTTCAATTTTCCAGTCTTTTAAACTCTTTCCACCATTGTCCAAAAGTTCCATTTTTTTGTGCAATACAATAGTTACAGTATCCAATCTGCTATTTTGTAACCTTCAATTTTCCAGTCTTTTAAACTCTTTACATTGTCCAAAACTTCCAATTTTTTGTGCAATACAATAGTTACAGTATCCAATCTGCTATTTTGTAACCTTCAATTTTCCAGTCTTTTAAACTCTTTCCACCATTGTCCAAAATTCCAAAATTTTGTGCAATACAATAGTTACAGTATCCAATCTGCTATTTTGTAACCTTCAATTTTCCAGTCTTTTAAACTCTTTCCATTGTCCAAAACTTCATAGAAATCTAATTTACGATAATAGTAGAATTTCAAAAGTTCAAACTTGCAGCAAATGTTTTGATGTTGAACAGTCTTTTTAAAGTTTATATATTGAATATCTGTTTTAATGTTTTTAATGTTTTTAAATATTTTATTTTAATTGTTCATTACTTCTTATATTGTTTATCTATTTCCTTAGATCCTTTCCTCACTGGGCTATTTTATTCCTATTGGAGCCCTTGGGCTTATAACATCCCGCTTTTTGAACTGTAATTGTAGCTTAGTTAGTAGTAATAATAATAATAATAATAATAATAATAATCAAGTTTGTTACATCGTTATCAAAGAATAATAATAATAATAATAATAATAATAATAATAATAATAATAAGCTGTTAAAATTTACTATCGTTCGTCAGAATGTTATTCAAGTTACTTTGCAGATATTTCTCCTACCAACTTAACACTTCGGTGTTGTAGTCATTTTAACAGTAACATTAGGCTTCAGTTCGACTGAAAAAGCAGGATGCTATAAGCCCAAGAGCTCCAACAGGGAAAATAGCCAGCGAGGCAAGGAAATAAGGAAAGGATTAACAAGAGAAGTAATTAACAATAAAATACTTTAAGAACAGTAGCTACATTAAAATAAATCTCATATATAAACTATAAAAACTTTAGAAAAATAAGAGGAAGAGAAATAAGATAGAACAGCATGGCCGAGTGTACCCTCAAGCAAGAGAACTCTACCTCAAGACAGTGAACGACCATGGTACAGAGGCTATGGCACTACCCAAGACTAGAGAACAATGGTTTGATTTTGGAGGGTCTCTTCTACCCTTACCAAGAGGAAAGTAGTTAACCCCTTCGGTGAAGAAAAATTGTTTGGTAATCTCAGTGTTGTTAAGTGTAAGAGGACAAAGGAGAATATGGATACAATATACCGGATTGTTCGGTGTACGTGTAAGCAAAGGGAAAATGAGCCGTAACTAGAGAGAAAGATCCAATGTAGTACTGTCTAGTCAGTCAAAAGACCCAATAACTCTCGAGCGGTCTAGCGGTAGTATCTCAACAGGTGGCTGGTGTCCTGGCCAACCTACTATCTACTATCAACGCGTTCTTTTTCCCGGTGATCACCCGACTAGGGTTCGAGTCCCGCTCAAACACGTTTAGATCCTTTGGTCGCTGTAACCTCACCATACTCATGAGCAAAGGATGTGCGGGTTGGGGAAGCGTATAGGCCTATCTGATGAGTCATCAGCAGCCATTGCCTGGCCCTCCTTGGTCCTAGCTTGGGTGGAGAGGGGGCTTGGGCACTGATCATATTTATATATGGTTAGTCTCCAGGGCATTGTCCTGCTTGATAGAACGAGAGAAGTATTTGTGGCAACAAGCGAACCATTAAACATGTATATATATTGCAATTTCCGGTGTAATGAATCGAGTTTGCAATATATGTATATTTCCATCCCCTGAAACGACGGTTTAATAAGTGACCTAAAATAATGACTTGCTTAAGGGTAAACTCGGGCACACTATTCTATCTAATTTCTCTTCTTGTTTTCTTAAAGTTTTTTTTAAAGTTTATATAGGAAATGCATATTTTAACGTTGTTACTGTTCTTGAAATATTTCATTTTTCCTTGTTTCCTTTTCTCACTGGGCAATATTCTCTGTTGGGGCCCCTGGGCATATAGCATTCTGCTTTTCCAACTAGGGTTGTAGCTTAGCAAGTAACAATAACAACAACAACAACAACAACAACAACAATAATAATAATAATAATAATAACAATAATAATACTGGGCTTATAGCATCCTGCTTTTCTAACTAGGGTTGTAGCTTAGCAAGTAATAATAATAATAATAATAATAATAATAATAATAATAATAATAATAATAATGATAATAATAATAATAATACTGGGCTTATAGCATCCTCCTTTTCCAACTTGGATTGTAGCATAGTAAACAGCAACAATAATAATAATAATAATAATAATAATAATAATAATAATAATAATAATAATACTGGGCTTATAGCATCCTCCTTTTCCAACTTGGAATGTAGCATAGTAAACAGCAATAATAATAATA
>NC_090739.1:135264711-135442211 GCF_036898095.1 Palaemon carinicauda
TAGCCGAGTCATCTCGCCGTAGATCTCCTGCTTGCCAGCGCTCGCCTGCGCGCCAGTGCTCGCCTGCGCATCAGCGCTCTCCTGCTCGTCAGGGATCTCCTGTGCGCCAGCGCTCTCCTGCTCGCCAGCGCACATCTGCGCTTCCTGTTCCTGATGCGCGCCAGCATTCGCCCGCGCGCCCACGATCTCCGGATCTGGGCGCAGGTAAGAAGATTATTCCTTTGCCCCCTCGCCGACGATCTCCTGCGTGCCCTCAGAACTCGCCCACACGCCAGCCTTCGCCTGCGCGCCATCGCGCCCACTCACCTTTGCGCACTTCTAGACTGGTACGAGTCTCTGCACGCCCGCGCGCCCATGAGAAGTCTCTTTGCACGCCTGCGAGCGTTCGCCTTTGCGCGCCACTACACCTTCTGGTCGTGCATCCCAGCTGATATCTCCTGACCGCGCCACTGCGCGCCAGCGATCTCCCGCGCGCCCATACTTCAGATCGCCGAAGGTCTCCTACGTGCTAACTCGCTTGTGCGCAGTCGGTCGCCTTCTCGCCCTACGCGCCATCGCTCGCCAACGCGCCATCGCTCTCCCGGCCGCCAGTGCTCACCCTTACAACCGTGCGCACCCTCACCTGCGCGCCCACGCGCACTTTCACCTACGCACCCACTTGCCCGCGCGCCTGCGTGCCCACTCGCCCGCGCGCCCACGCGCACCCTCGCCCATGCGCCCACGCGCCCGCGCGAACCCGCGATTTTACCATCGCGCGAACCCGCGATTTTACCATCGCGCGAGCATCAGCGCGATCTTGACCACGATTCCCGCCGGGTTTCTGGAGCGCGTACTTCCAGATCATCGTCCTCACAATCTCTACCCCGTAAGCACAGAGCAGCGCACTTGCAGGAGGAGGAAGAATCTTCAGAGAGGTCTAGGCAACACTCTTCTTCTTTTCAGGCAGGCTCTGTGGTATCTACTCCTAAGGATCGCCCGATCCCCTTCCCTCCAGCCGGAGTCGCTGACACTGCGTCTGTCAGCCGTCAGCCTTGTTTTGGGTCTCTGATCAAAGCGGTCGTCCAGGCTGTTAAGCCGGCCCTCGCTGATCTAGGCCTCAAACCAACGGCAGCCTCGTCTCCGCTGAAGAGAAGGAGAGGAGTAGACTTCGTGGTGACTTCTCCTAGGGTTAAACTGGCTCCCAAGAAGTCCGTCAGGAAGACCCCTTCCCCCTCTCAGACGTTTTCTCCTTCTCCTGTGGACGAAGCCTTTCCGTCCTCAGGAGAGTCCAGCGAGGTGAGACATTCTCCCACGGCACCAATGGGAGGAACCCCACCTCGAGTAGGAGAATCGTCTCATGTGGGAACAGAGAGGAGCCCTCAGACTTCTTTACTGGAGTCCTATATCTCTCCTAGGAGGGAGCCCATGGACTCGAAGACCGTCCCAAAGTCTTCATCCCGGATTCGACCAGAGCCAGCAAGACCCCAGGAGAACATACACATGTCCCCCAAAGTAGAGCAGCTGGGGACAGGAGACTTTGCTGCCAGTCCACAAGGAGGAGAGCTACACGAGTCAGAGCATGCCTTCTGGCAGGTCCTGAATCTAATGAGGCAACTCAACAGGTTCGAGGATCCGGAGACCGCCCCTCGCGGTAAGGATACAGTTCTGGACCAAGTCTACGGCACTCAAAAACCTCAGAAGGCCAGTGGGGCTCTGCCCTGGTCCCAGGGGGTGAAGAGTGCCAGAGACAAGGTTGAGAGCCAGCTCTCTGAACTCGCCTCCTCCAGCCGTTCCTCTGCCAGTAACAAACTCCTCCCACCTCCTCGTGTACAACAGAGGAGGTACTTTGAGATCATGGGGGAGTCTTGTTTAGCTCTTCCTCTCCACCATTCTTTGGAAGAGCTTTCCAGGGGAATTTCTCTTGAGAAACTCTCCGCCCGGCAGGTGACATTCTCGGCTACAGAGATCTTGAGCCAGGAGAAAGTCGCAAAGTGTGCCATGCAGGCCACTTCGTGGCTGGATGTCTGGCTGGGGTCTCTGGGCATCCTGTTGCGATCCGAGGACTTGTCCAAGGAAAGCACCAGGAAGGCCATGGAGACTTTTCTCCTCTCGGGCATGCGCACCATCGAGTTTCTAGCTCACCAAGTTTCGAACTTGTGGGCAAACTCGATCTTGAAGCATCGTGATGTGGTGACCGAGAGATTCCACTCGAAGGTCCCAGCCGTGGATGTCTGCAAGCTCAGACACTCTTCCATCCTTGGAAAGAGCCTGTTTGAGCCCAAGGATGTGGAACGGACAACTGAGAGGTGGAGGAAATCGAATCACGATTCTCTCCTCCAAAGGGCTCTTACATCCAGACCCTACAAGCCTCCAGCACCTCAACAACAACATCCTCGTCAGTCTAGGACATCGAAACCGGCTTCGGCAGCAAAGGCAAAGGTGTCCAAACATCAGCCCTTTCCGGTCAAGGACAGGAAGGGCGGAAAGTCCTCCAGGGGAGGCAAGAAGCCTAGAGGGAGCGGCCGAGGCCGCAAACGCTAGGATTGGCAATCCCCCTGCATGTCCACCAGTGGGGGGATGCCTGCAAAGTTGCGCGTTCAGGTGGCAGCAACTCAGGGCCGATTCCTGGATGATCTCCGTGATCAGCCAAGGATATCGTGTCCCATTCATAACATCTCTACCTCCCCTGACAGCGAATCCAGTGTCGTTGAGCTCCTATGCCATGGGATCGGCAAAGGGGCTAGCCCTTTGGGCAGAAGTCAAGACCATGCTAAAGAAGGATGCTATCCAAGAGGTCGTCGACGGGTCCCCAGGCTTCTTCAGTCGACTCTTTTCTTGTAAAGAAGGCGTCTGGAGGCTGGAGACCCGTCATCGACCTGTCAGCCCTGAACAAGTTTGTCAAACAAACTTCGTTCAGCATGGAGACAGCAAAGACGGTCAGACTTGCAGTGAGACCGCAAGACTTCATGTGCACACTGGATCTAAAGGACGCGTACTTCCAGATCCCAATCCATCCGTCTTCCAGGAAGTACTTGAGATTCAGCCTAGACAACAAGATCTACCAGTTCAAGGTGCTGTGTTTCGGTCTCTCCACAGCACCACAGGTGTTCACCAGAGTGTTCACCCTGATATCTTCGTGGGCACACAGGATCGTCATCCATCTCCTTTGCTATCTGGACGACTGGCTGATCCTAGCAGACTCGGAGTCGACCCTTCTTCGACACCGAGACAAGCTTCTGGGACTTTGCCAAGATCTAGGGATCATGGTAAATCTCGAGAAGTCTTCTCTGCTTCCATCTCAATGACTGGTATATCTAGGCATGATATTGGACACCAATCTCCACAAAGCCTTTCCATCAGACGACAGGATAGCAAGGCTGAGGAGGGTCGCAGAGACTTTCCTCATACGAGAAGAGCTTCCAGCCCAATCTTGGTTACGTCTCCTAGGTCACCTGTCCTCCTTGGCCCGTCTAGTTCCAAACGGCCACCTCAGGATGAGATCCCTGCAATGGTGGCTCAAGTCCCGGTGGAATCAAGGCTACGATTCCCCGGACATTCTGGTCCCTATGGGGCCTGCGGAACGGACGGACCTGCAGTGGTGGTTGACCGACGGAAACCTTCGAAAGGGAGTGGATCTTCTCATCCTCCCCCCCGGATTTGATGCTGTTCTCGGACGCGTCAAAAGAAGGGTGGGGGGCCCACGTTCTGAACCACAGGATCTCAGGCCTATGGTCAGAATCAGAAAAGTACCTCCACATCAATCTGCTAGAAATGAAGGCCGTATATCTGGTCCTTCAACAGTTCCAACAGACCCTGGCGGGTCACTCTGTGGTGGTGATGAGCGACAACACCACAGTAGTGGCTTATATCAACAAGCAGGGAGGTACCTTTTCACAACAGCTATCCCATCTTGCAGTAGAGATTCTGAGATGGGCCGAAGTCCACTCGATACCACTATCAGCTCGCTTCATTCCGGGCAAAAGGAATGTGCTCGCCGACAGTCTGAGCAGAGCTTCGCAGATAGTGAGTACCGAGTGGTCTTTGGATCCTCTAGTAGCCAACAAAGTCCTGACTTTGTGGGGTTCCCCGACAGTGGACCTGTTTGCGACAGCCTTGAACTTCAAGCTGCCGCTGTACTGCTCCCCAGTCCCGGACCCCAAGGCACTCTGGCAAGATGCCTTCCATCAACGGTGGGACAACATCGACGTCTACGCCTTCCCACCGTTCTGTCTGATGAGAAGGGTGCTCAACAAGACCAGACTATCGGTCAACCTGTCAATGACCTTGATAGCTCCGCTATGGCATCATGCAGAGTGGTTCCCGGACCTTCTGCAGCTCCTGACAGAACTCCCGAGAGAACTCCCCCCACGACACGAGCTACTCAGGCAACCACACTGCAACATCTTCCACAAAGCCGTAGCATCGCTTCGGCTTTACGCCTGGAGACTATCCAGCATCTCCTCACATAGAGAGGCTTTTCGCAACAAGTTGCAGAGAGGATGTCTCGACACCTGCGAAAGTCATCTGCAGGGGTCTACCAGGGGAAGTGGAGAGTCTTCTGTGGTTGGTGTCGTGGGAGGGGTGTCTCTCCCCTCGATGCTACTATTCCAGCAATAGCGGAGTTTCTTGTATATTTGCGGGAGGAAATGCGCCTTTCTGTCTCGGCGGTGAAAGGCTATCGCTCAGCCTTAAGCCTGGCCTTCAGGCTGAAAGGAATAGACATTTCTTCCTCGCTGGAACTTTCTTTGCTCATACGAAGCTACGAACTTACCTGCCCTCAGTCAGAAGTGAGACCTCCTCCACGGAACGTGGTTCGGGTTCTCAGGGCTCTTAAGAGACCTCCGTTCGAACCATTATGCCAGGCTTCTGATCGTCACCTGACTTGGAAGACGGTGTTCCTGCTCGCTCTGTCTTCCGCCAAGCTTGTCAGTGAATTTCTTGGTCTCTCGTACGAGGTTGCCCATTCAAGGGGATGGGGGGAGGTAACGTTCAGGTTCGTCCCTGAGTTTGTTGCTAAGACTCAAAATCCTGGAGTTCTGTACACACGGTTCGACTCCTTCAGGATTTTGAGTCTTCGTTCTGTAACAGATGACCCAGACCATCTCCTACTATGCCCAGTAAGGAGTCTGAGGCGTTATCTTAAAAGAACAGCTGCAGTTCGTCCTCGCGTGCAAGCCCTGTTTGTGAGCACAGGAAGGACGAAGAGGAGGGTCACCAAGAATACCATCTCAGCCTGGATTCGAAGGGTCATCCATCATGTCCTGAATCCAGACCCTCCTCCGTCACGTCGCCCAAGAGCACACAATGTCAGAGGCATCGCAACGTCTCTGGCATTCAAGAGAAACTTCTCTGTGACGCAGGTGCTACAAGCTGGGGTCTGGAAGCGTCAAACGACCTTCACAGCTCACTACCTGCAGGACGTGACCCACAGGAGCCTCGATACTTTCTCTATCGGCCCTGTGGTGGCTGCACAACAGCTGGTCTAACCTCAGGCTCCTTAATGGACAGGTAGCAGAAGGTTGAGGGCATTGTTACCCGGTTTTAGACTGCATGAATGAAAAAGTATGTCTGGCCCTTACTCTTTTCTTCGTCTTCCCCTCTCTTGGGGAAAGCAGCATCCTGGGTTCTCTGCATAGCTGACCTCAAACCACTGCAGGTAAACCATGCTTCCTTGTGTTCCTAGTATTAATATAATACTGTCGCGTCCCCCATACCCTGACGAGGTGGTATTGGGAACTTCCTAACCTAGAATTCCATCTAAAGGTCTTCAGGTCAACTTCCTAGGACGAGTCACACTTCATTCCTTCACACACAAGCTTATGTAGGCCGCACGTTCCTTGTGGAGCAAGGAATTTGCGAGGTGCAGGGACTCCTTTTCTCGAGTGCTACTCACTGGGGTTCTGAGTCCCCGGGCAAAAGCCAAAGCCAGTAAGGGTGGGACTTTCCACCCTACCTAAGGGTTAAGTCACCTTATGTAAATAGCGTGGTTTGTATTTCGGTTATGGAACAAATGACAAATTCGGAGATAATTTGTATTTTTCCTAACCATACAAACTTTAGCTATTTACACATACTTGCCCACCAGCCCTGTCCCCCGTGAAGTCCTACCTCTAAGCGAAGTGAATCAGTTCACCGGTGTGTGAGGGGGGAGGGGTAGCTAGCTACCCCTCCCCTACCCCCTCGCTAACTAGCGAGAGGGTAATCAACCCTCGTTAAAAATCTAATGGCTCATCATTTCAGCTACGCCGAAAGTAATACCCCATGTAAATAGCTAAGGTTTGTATGGTTAGGAAAAATACAAATTATCTCCGAATTTGTCATTTCACAAACACTTAGTTATGTTCTAAAACTTAACTCCCTCAAAGTCAACACTTACTTGAACTGCACATTCCGGGTTTTAAGATATCAACATTTTTGGGCTCAAGCCATGACGTCCTGATGGAGGGTTCCTTCAGTAGCTTCCTAGAGTATATTTAACTACAGGGATATTCCCAGAGAATTAAACTAAAGGTTATCACAGAATTCTAACTTCTGGTGCGAGTACCCTAAAGGTTTCCCTCTAGGATATCGTATATCAACAGGGGACGCATGTATTAACACGCCACATAGCTATCTGCACCCCATATAGAGTTAACACTTCGATATGGAAAGGTGGAGAATAACTGGGGAGCCGTTCCACAGTTACACTCGTCCGTGGCTGCTTTGGTACTCGAAACGTAAACAAACGGGCGCCATTGCTAAATGACGTCACGTCCGTCCTCATCCTTCAGCCTGTAGCTCCTTGCTTTGGTCGGATTTTCCTTGAGTGCGTTTTTCATCTGCTTACATCGCCGTTATGTCGCTACCTTCAGCCTCGCCTTCTTCTGGAAAGTTGAGTACCAGGTCCCAGTATTGTTTAAATAAGCTCTAGCCGTAAAGTAACTTCTACTTTTCGTAAAATATTGAGTTTTGTGGCAGAGCTGTGCCGATCCCGGACGCGCCATTTTATGGCGTCGCTGTTCATATCGCATGCTTTATTTAGTTAGCCAGAACAGCCTTCTCCGGTCACTTAACTAATTTATATTATTAGTTATTTAGTCTTCATAGCTAGGAATTACTTATATCGTGTTTTAGCGCTCATCAGACTCGGTCGCCGTTCGACCCCATACTAGATCGCTAGCTTAGCCCCTAGGCTGGATAGCCTAGTGCTTGCTTTCATGCATGATATATACCAGTGTTCCTAGGTTAAGTTATGAAGATTGTGGCATTATTAAACATACTATTAACTGTGATGTAAGTGTTTTCGCCTTCGGGGACCATATAGAGGACCGGGTTGATTGCGTATCTTTCCACCCTAACCTAATGTAGGAACCCCTATATGCTCCCTAATCACCCTGCCTGCGGGCATTCCCTCTGTGTGGCCTTGCTTCCCCTTCTATATAGGGGAATCTTGTCTACAAACAGAGTATTTATCGCTTCTCTGTCTACCCTAAGGGAATGATCCTCCCTTAGGGTCGTGACCGAGAAATAAGGAACGGCTCTACCCTTCCTCAGTTGCACCTGGTTGGGTTACTCCTCCCTCCCTGCAACTTGCGATGTGTCTTTCAGCTTACCTAGCCTAGGAGTTAGCCCTCCTTCTCTAGGTTAAGCTCTGGGGGTTGACTCTGCACTATTATAGTTTGAGACGGTACTCCTGTACCATTCTCATTCTGGGTTACCTAACCTAGGTTAGGGAGCGTTCTCCCTCTCCTTGGTGGCCGTTCTCATACAGAGTCTCCCCTATAGAAAGACCCCTCATCTTCTCCCTCCCCACCTATCCCTTTGGTGTAGGCTTGCCTATACACATCTGTCCTTAGTCCTACAACTCCTCCCTTGGGTGGAGTGGTAGGGCTAACTTGTTCTCCTGCTGAGCTGGCCGCTCTGGTACACATACCCTTCATAGCGTTCTATGGGGGTAGTTGCCGGCAGCGGTCCAGCCGGGGGGGGTTTCCCCCTTCTTGAGTGCCCTCTAACCCTCCCTTGGTTTACCCCAGGCACCCGGCCGACTGCCGGCTCCCTGCCGCCGGATGCTAGGAGTATCCACTCCTATCATGAGTGCACTCTCTCCGGAGGGATGCCGGAGGGGTATGAGATCTTACCCCTCCCATCCCTCCTTACCTTTCTCTCCGTCTATCCTAGTGCCGGTCCCTTGCCGCCTCCACCGCCGGCGATACCGCCTTTACCTCAGGTGACATTCTTTCATAAGATGCCCTCCCCCCTCTAAGACGTCAGCCTTCTGTGTGCCAGAGGCTGCCGCCTTCCGTCGACATACAGCCGACATCCCACCCCTCATTTTACCTAGTAACAGCTAGCCGACCTTCGGTGCCGGCCACCGGCGTGCCGGCATTGATTGCTGGCGGTCTAGGTATACAACCATATACATATCTATCTTATGAATTGATCCAAGCTCACCAGGCCGTCAGCCTTCGGCTGCCGGAGCCGCCGCCTCCTGCCGGGGACCCGCCGCTGTGCCGGCGGTCGCCACGATGGTATTATATTTTAGATAATCAATGTGTCTGTCTTGATGCCTTCCACCCTGCAGAACCGGCCTCCGGCGTGCCGTCGGTCTGCCGGAACCCACCGGAGACGTTAAGAGACATGCACCCCTTCTCATACCTGCCGACAACATGCCGACAGCCAACATGACGACAGCCAACATACTGCAGCCAGATGGCTTAGCCACTTCCATATATAGGTATTGTCTTACCATCTAAAATTGTGGCTGTGCTGTCTGATTGCACATTACAATATTCCAGCATACTCTGTGTGTCTTAGTGCAGCCGATTGCCGGAACCTATATCTAATAAGGGGTTTCTCCTATTCCCCTTCTACCCAGGGATCTGAGTGGTCTCAGTCCATGCTACACCTCGCGGGCAATTTCTGTTAGAGGCTTAGCTTCTACCCACCACGGCTTATCCATATGGATTTCCGTTTTGTGACCTTCGGCCACAAAAGAAATTGCCTACTGATATGGTTACGGTAACCGACTGGGTGGGATTCACAAGTATTTGTCTATCTACTTCCTTTCCCGCTCACTATTCTCAGGCATTATAATGCCTTGTGAATTACTTTAATGCTTAAAAATTTAGATTAAGTTATCTTAATTTTAGAGTAATGTAAGTCATTCTTATGCCTTCCATGTACTCATGATCTCTTTCTTTTACAGGAGGAGTATATGAAGTGTGAAAGCAACTTCTATGGAGTGAAGCGCCCGGACTTCTACGGGCACAAGGTGTGCCGGACCCACGCCCCCTGCGCCGCCAAGAGAGGCGACCTGAAATACAGGGACCCGCAGAACTGTACAGTCTGCAAGAGTCGTTTGGCCGAGGCGTTCGACGACCCTCCTTCAGCGGAGGCAAGGGACAACGCTCGAGAGAAGCTACGCAAGTGGGTGCGTGGCTTCCAGAAGAACGCCACCGGACCGTATCTCGCCAGCGAAGATTTGAGGGCCTTGCTTTTCCCAAAGGCATCCAAAGACTCTGTGATCCCTCGTGATCAGATCCCCACCGTCCAGCTCGTGGTGGAACCTGATATTGTCATGGCCCAGTCCATGCATGAGTGCCACTTGGATTCCGATAACGTGGAACGTATGTCGGAAGTGTCAGAAGAGACGGAGAAGAACCTCATGGGCGAGGAACTCGACTATGAGGAAGATCAGGTGGAATATCCTGATTCGGAGACCGAGGTCACTCCCGCTCTTACTCCCGCAGCGACTCCTGCACCGTCTGAGGAACCTGTTCCTTCAACTTCCGCCACCCCGGACCCTCTTCCATCGGGCACTCAGGAGGTCTTCAAGATGCTTGAAGCCCTCATGGAAAGAAAGCTACGAGAAACCCAGGAGAAATTCCGGTCTACTCTAGTTAACTGTAAACAACCGAAACGGATTTCGGTTAAGGACCTCCCCACTTGCTCGGAAACTAACCCATGGAGATATGCCGAGCATATGCCAATCACGACTGGTAAGATCTACATCAGTGAGAGGGTTGGCTCTATCTTGTTGGAAGAAGTGGAATTCTTCCTGAACTTCGAGGCTTATCCGGACTGTTATGTCCGGCTCAGGTCCGAACCAGCCTCAAAGGAGGAGACCGAACCGAAGGAGGTTATCGTGTTCGATCTCGCGAAGGCCCAGGCTATGCTAGCCCAGGCGGTGAAGAGTAGGGGTTTCACCAACTCCAAGATGCCGGCGCTTAGTAAGAAGCACCCAACCTTCGTTGCGCCGAATGCTGCGACTTTCCCCTTCATCGAAAAGGCCTTCACAGCGGTCTTAAAGGCAGTGGAGGAAGGGAAACCTTGCCCTGCACTGGAGGAGTGCAGACCCTTCTCCCTTACCGTTCATCCCGATGATAGGCACTGGAAAGACGTCCAGTCAACCTTCACGGTGGGGAAGTTAGAGCCTGACGTAGCCGGTCGTCAATTCAATGAGGGCCTCCCAAGGCTAAATGATCACCTCCTTCGTAGGGAACAGGATACGAAGGAGAGGCTTGCCGCATCGCTGTCCCTCCAGGTACAGCTAGAACTTATGGCCGGGGATACTAGAGTCCCGGACTTTTACATGGTCCTAGCCAAAACACACTTGGCAACGGTGACTAAGGACCTGTATAGCTTCACTAAGGCTCGCAGAGCCTGTCGTGAATTCATGTTTGCCAACGCGACGGTGAAACACGAACCCCGGAGGCTGATTTCCTCCAATATCTGGGGTAAATATCTCTTTCCCTCCTACCTGGTGAAAGAGATTGCAGACAAGGCCGCCACGGAGAATAGGAACCTTCTCCACAAGTGGGGCATGTCGAGAAAAAGGAAATCCTCTCAGGACGATGGCCCTCAACCTAAGAGGAAATCTCAGAAACCAAAACCCCAGCAACGTCAACAAAGACGGCAGTTTCCGGGTTCCGCTACTCCCCAAGTGGCCACACAGCCACAGCAGACCTTTCAGTTGGTCCCCCAACCGGTGGTGTCGCAGTCACCGGTCTTTACCCCTGCGTTTAAGCAACATGCTACTACCTTTCGTCCCAGAGGTAGGGGCTCAAGCAGAGGTTCCGGCAGAGATTCGTCTCGCCGCCCCTCCAGAGGCAGAGGAGGAAGGGGAGCTAGCGGCCGAGGTGGCAAACCCTCGGGACACCAGAAGCAATGAAGTGCTTCCGGTGGGAGGAAGACTCCGCCAATTCCAGGATCGTTGGACCTTCGATCCCTGGGCACACAGCATCGTCAAGAAGGGACTAGGCTGGAGCTGGACGCAACCACCCCCAGCCTTCCAGCAATTCTTCCAACAGTCAACCCCCCTCCTGGAAGAATATGTCCTAGAACTCTTGAACAAGAAGGTGATCAGGAGGGTAAAGTCAACCAGGTTCCAAGGGAGACTATTTTGCGTTCCCAAGAAGGACTCCGACAAACTCAGAGTCATTCTAGACTTATCCCCTCTCAACAAGTTCATTGCGAACAACAAGTTCAAGATGCTGACTCCAACAAATAAGGACCCTTCTGCCTCAAAGGGCCTATACGGTCTCCATAGACCTGGCGGATGCCTACTGGCACGTTCCAATGAATCATCACGCTTCCTCCTACCTAGGATTTCGACTCCAAAGGAAAAGTTACGCCTTCAGGGCCATGCCCTTCGGGCTCAACGTGGCTCCATGGATCTTCACCAAGCTGGCAGACGCCATCGTCCAACAACTCCGCCTTCAGGGCGTCCAAGTGATGGCCTACCTAGACGACTGGCTAGTCTGGGCGACATCGCCTGAAGATTGTGTAAGAGCCTGCAACAAAGTCACCCAGTTCCTAGAGAATCTGGGATTCAAGATAAACACCGAGAAATCTCGCCTCTCTCCAGCTCAGAAGTTCCAATGGTTGGGAATCCATTGGGATCTTCAGTCACACCACCTTTCCATCCCACAGAAGAAAAGGAAGGAAATAGCAGGGTCTGTCAGAAGACTTCTGAAATCCAAACGGATCTCAAGACGACAGCAGGAACAAGTTCTCAGCTCTCTACAGTTCACCTCTGTGACAATCCCAGTGCTTCGCGCACAGCTAAAGGATGCCGCGGGAGTCTGGAGACGTTTCGCATCCATCGCTCGAAGAGACCTCAAGAGACGGCTTCCAAACAGACTTCGCTTACTATTAAAGCCGTGGTCGGAAGCAAAGGCCCTGAAAAGGTCCATTCCTCTTCAACACCCGCCTCCATCGATCAACATCCACACGGACGCTTCACTGGAGGGTTGGGGAGGTCACTCCCACCAACGACAGGTTCAGGGAACATGGTCTCCCCTATTCAAGACGTTTCACATCAACATCTTGGAGGCCATGGTGGTTCTTCTCACCCTGAAGAAACTCTCCCCGCCTCCCTCGATCCACATCCGTCTGACTCTGGACAACTCGGTGGTAGTCAGATGTCTCAATTGTCAGGGCTCGAGATCGCCCCAGATAAATCAGGTTCTTCTTCCGATCTTTCGTCTGGCAGAAAAGAAGAAATGGCACCTGTCTGCAGTTCACCTACAAGGATTCCGCAACGTGACGGCGGACGCTCTATCACGGACAAGCCCAATAGAGTCGGAATGGTCTCTAGACGCAAGATCATTCTCCTTCATCTCTCACCAAGTCCCGGAACTTCAGATCGATCTCTTCGCAACGAGCGACAACAATCAACTTCCTCGATATGTGGCCCCGTACGAGGACTCCAAGGCAGAAGCAGTGGATGCCATGTCACTGGACTGGAACAGATGGTCCAGGATATACCTGTTCCCTCCCCCCAACCTTCTGCTGAAAGTCCTCTCCAAACTGAGAACCTTCAAAGGGACAGCGGCCCTAGTGGCTCCCAAGTGGCCCCGGAGCAATTGGTACCCTCTGGTCCTGGAGCTGCAGCCCACGCTGATCCCCATACCGGGCCCAGTTCTCTCTCAACAAGTACAGAAGTCGACTGTCTTCGCTTCATCACTGAAAGTCAGGGACCTTCATCTCATGATTTTCTCTCCTTACCCGCAAAGAAAAGGTTTGGATTCTCGAAGAAAAGTCTAGACTTCCTCGAGGAATACAAGACTGAATCCACACGACGGCAATACGAATCTTCCTGGAGAAAGTGGGTCTCGTTCGTCAAAGCAAAAAATCCTACGGAAATCACCATTGATTTTTGCATGTCCTTCTTCATTCACCTTCATGGACAAGGCTTAGCTGCCAACACGATTTCCACCTGCAAATCAGCTTTGACTAGACCACTACTGTACGCCTTCCAGATTGATCTGTCCAGCGATATCTTCAATAAATTACCAAAGGCATGCGCTAGACTACGCCCAGCACCTCCGCCAAAACCTATCTCCTGGTCCCTGGATAAGGTGCTCCATTTTGCCTCTAACCTGGACAACGATTCGTGCCCTCTAAAAGACTTGACTCAAAAAGTTATCTTCCTTTTTGCTCTCGCCTCGGGAGCCCGAGTCAGTGAAATAGTGGCATTGTCAAGGGAAGAGGGTCATATCCTGTTCGCAGATACAGGAGAACTTACCCTCTTCCCTGATCCGACGTTTCTCGCAAAGAATGAACTACCCACCAAGAGATGGGGCCCTTGGAGAATCTGCCCCCTGAAGGAAGATGTCTCTCTATGCCCAGTAGAGAGTCTTAAGGTCTATCTTCGAAGAACTTCAGACTTCGGTGGAGGACAACTCTTCAAAGGAGAAACATCGGGTAGTGACTTGTCACTGAAACAACTAAGAGCGAAAATCACCTACTTCATTCGCAGAGCGGATCCTGACAGTGCACCCGCAGGTCATGATCCTAGAAAAGTCACGTCTTCTCTGAACTTCTTCCAGAGCATGGATTTCGAAAGCCTCAAGAGCTTCACTGGGTGGAAATCGTCGCGCGTTTTCTTCAAGCACTACGCGAAGCAAGTGCATGAAGTTAAACGTTTCGTGGTAGCCGCAGGTAGTGTTATGAAACCTGCCGTTTAACTCTGCATAGAACAGTGAGTTACTTGGGACTTTAACTCTACGGGTGCCTGTGTTGACCCTCTTGTGATACATAGTGATTTCATGGACACTTAGTGTTTCTAATAGACTGTTCTTATCAAGGTGAAATGTCATAGACTTCACATGAGTGCCACATGCTCTAGGGCATGATGTGTTTTTTCTTTGAAAAAGACTGACGTTCCTCTGGAACTTGTGTTTCTAAAAGTGAAATTTCTTTCAGATTCAAGAATGAAGTCTTTTATTTTCTATGTACATTATTCTTTATTATTGTAAATTAACTTTACACTTATTATTGCAATTTTTATCACAATAATCTGTAATCTATGAAATAAAATTTCTATTTTATTACATGTGCGTCTCTCTCCACTCCTATTCTTTATTATGAAATATATGATTGTCATAGTTTCATTTAACCCCTTCCTTTTGAAAGAGAAGAATAATATAGATATACTTGTATTATATACTCACTCATGCTGTGGTAATATTCCTACCTGAATACTTACCTTCGTCCTGCCTTCGAGACCAGATTGATCTCTCCTCCAAGGAGCGTAGTAATTATTTATCACTTACCTATGCTTGATAATATTCCTACCCGAATATTAACCTTATGTCTTGTCTCCGAGTCCTGCACGAATTCTCCGCAGGGTGAGTAGCCCTTCAATGATCGCTTCGAGATATTGGTATGGTCCACCAGTACTTCTCTGCCAGGGGGGCAGGAAGCTGGATCTCCACGGAAACTCTAGCAAGGACATGTTACATACCTCTATTCGAAGCCCTTGGCACTTGCATAAAAAGGGGAAAATTTCCACGATACATTAATTCTCTGGTACACTTCCATCAGGACGTCATGGCTTGAGCCCAAAAAACGGATTTTGAGCGAAGCAAAAAATCTATTTTTGGGTGAGATAGCCATGACGTCCTGATGGACCCTCCCGTCTATTCTAGTCCAGCCTTTCAGGCCCCGCCCTGTCCTGCTGTATCATGGAGATTAGCAAGAAGCTGGCCTTAGGATGAGGACGGACGTGACGTCATTTAGGAATGGCGCCCGTTTGTTTACGTTTCGAGTACCAAAGCAGCCACGGACGAGTGTAACTGTGGAACGGCTCCCCAGTTATTCTCCACCTTTCCATATCGAAGTGTTAACTCTATATGGGGTGCAGATAGCTATGTGGCGTGTTAATACATGCGTCCCCTGTTGATATACGATATCCTAGAGGGAAACCTTTAGGGTACTCGCACCAGAAGTTAGAATTCTGTGATAACCTTTAGTTTAATTCTCTGGGAATATCCCTGTAGTTAAATATACCCTAGGAAGCTACTGAAGGAACCCTCCATCAGGACGTCATGGCTATCTCACCCAAAAATAGATTTTTCGCTTCGCTCAAAATCCGTTTTTTAAAATGTGTAGCCATTCTTAGGGAAAGGGAGATACCAGTGTAGATTACGAATGAATAGCCTGCTTCTCATAAGTCCTGCTATGAATGTGGATACCATTAGATTCAATCTTATTTCTATTCCTCTTGTTTCTTTTTTAGTTTTTATAGTTAATATGTGAAGGATATAATTTAAATTTGTTACTCTTCTTGAAATATTTTATTTTGATTGTTCCTTTTTCTCTTGTAGTTTATTTATTTCCTTGTTTCCTTTCCTCACTGGGCTATTTTGCCCTGTTAGAGCCCTTGGGCTTAAAGCATCTTGCTTTTCCAACTAGGGTTATAGCCTAGCTTGTAATGATGATGATGATAATAATAATAATAATAATAATAATAATAATAATAATAATAAGAAAGTTTGGTGGGTAAGCACAATTTCTATTTCTGATTCATCAATTTCAATCCAGAATTAGTTGATGTTTTTGCATTGTTTTTTACCATCATGGCTATGATACAAGAATGCATTTTAGCAGGCAAATAATACAGTACAGTACTGTACATATGCTAAAGTACTTATACTTGGCATGTAGGCCCTAATACTTTACTAATTTCTTGATGAAATAGACAGAAGAGAATTCTAGCTACATAAGGGAGAACCTCTGATGTGAGGATGGTACAAATAGATTACTTTGTAAGGCTGAAGTCTTGAAGATTACACAATTTCTGAATATACAACACAATCTCTTGAAATGTTAGCATACACTTGATTAACCATGTTACAGTATACAAGATTTTTGAGGCTAGATCCATATCTTCCTGATGGAAGTTCTTCTAGACAGCTTTCTGCTTAGGATATTTCTGCGAGGGATATACCTGAGAATTTTACTAATAGAGGTATCACAGGATTACTGCCCCCGGAGCGAATATCCTAAAAGATATCGTGTACAGATTTTCCTTTTATCAAAATCCCTTTTCTAAGAATATAATGGGCACAATTTTAATAATGTCAGATAAACTATAGTCATATTAACATTTTTTTAAAACAAAGATGTTTCTCACTATAGTACATCTATGAAAGGTACATTATTTTATGATTTTTTGGATGAAATTAAAGAGATTTTATTTACAAATGACAAGGATATGTAAACCATTGAAATCTTTATCTTCCTTCCTAGTCATGTTACTGAACCATTTTAATTAATGATGTTCCAACTACATGCAAATACAACATTCATTTCTCTAATATAGTGTCACAAGGACACCATTACCTTTTCTATGTCATCGATCGTTCCACTCGCTGGCCTGAAGCTATCCCCATGCAAGATGCAACTTCTGCCTCATGTATATTTTTTCTTTTGTATTTATCCAATCTGGGATGCTTTCCCTACTGGAGGCTTGGCCTTGTAGCATCATGCTTTTCCAAGTAGGGTTGCAACTTGGCTAATAATAATGTAATACTTATCTATATATTAATATGATAGCGTGTATGTTATTTATTTTGTGTCATGCTTTAAAAAAAATCGAAATAATTTCATGGTATACTCTTACAAATTCACATTAGACTTTGATTACTTAACCAAAGCACGCCTTATATAGTTTTCCTTATTTTGTCTTTAGCACCTGACTCTTTTTTTTTTTTTTTAAATATTAGGCAAAAAATTGAGTTCTATCAATTTCCATAACCTCCATCCATCCATATACCAAGGCACTTCCCCCAATTTTGGGGGTTAGCCGACATCAACAAATGAAACAAAAACAAAAAGGGGACCTCTACTCTCTACGTTCCTCCAGCTTAACAAGGGACTCAACCGAGTTCAGATGGTACTGCTAGGGTGCCACAGCTCACCCTCCCACATTATCCACCACAGATGAAGCTTCATAATACTGAATCCCCTACTGCTGCTACCTCCGCGGTCATCTAAGGCATCGGAGGCAGCAGCAGGGCCTACCGGAACTGCGTCACAATCGCTCGCCATTCATTCCTATTTCTAGCACGCTCTCTTGCCTCTCTCACATCTATCCTCCTATCACCCAGAGCTTTCTTCACTCCATCCATCCACCCAAACCTTGGCCTTCCTCTTGTACTTCTCCCATCAACTCTTGCATTCATCACCTTCTTTAGCAGACAGCCATTTTCCATTCTCTCAACATGGCCAAACCACCTCAACACATTCATATCCACTCTAGCTGCTAACTCATTTCTTACACCCGTTCTCACTCTCACCACTTCGTTCCTAACCCTATCTACTCGAGATACACCAGCCATACTCCTTAGACACTTCATCTCAAACACATTCAATTTCTGTCTCTCCGACACTTTCATTCCCCACAACTCCGATCCATACATCACAGTTGGTACAATCACTTTCTCATATAGAACTCTTTACATTCATGCCCAACCCTCTATTTTCTACTATTCCCTTAACTGCCCCCAACACTTTGCAACCTTCATTCACTCTCTGATGTACATCTGCTTCCACTCCACCATTTGCTGCAACAACAGACCCCAAGTACTTAAACTGATCCACCTCCTCAAGTAACTCTCCATTCAACATGACATTCAACCTTGCCCCACCTTCCCTTCTCGTACATCTCATAGCCTTACTCTTACCCACATTAACTCTCAACTTCCTTCTCTCACACACTTCCAAATTCAGTCACTAATTGGCCAAGCTTCTCTTCTGTGTCTGCAACCAGTACAGTATCATCCGCAAACAACAACTGATTTACCTCTCATTCATGGTCATTCTCGTCTACCAGTTTTAATCCTCGTCCAAGCACTCGAGCATTCACCTCTCTCACCACTCCATCAACATACAAGTTAAACAACCACGGCGACATCACACATCCCTGTCTCAGCCCCACTCTCACCGGAAACCAATCACTCACTTCATTTCCTATCCTAACACATGCTTTACTACCTTTGTAGAAACTTTTCACTGCTTGCAACAACCTTCCACCAACTCCATATAACCTCATCACATTCCACATTGCTTTCCTATCAACTCTATCATACGCTTTCTCCAGATCCATAAACGCAACATACACCTCCTTACCTTTTGCTAAATATTTCTCGCATATCTGCCTTACTGTAAAAATCTGATTCATACAATCCCTACCTCTTCTAAAACCACCCTGTATTTCTAAGATTGCATTCTCTGTTTTATCCTTAATCCTATTAATCATTACTCTACCATACACTTTTCCAACTACACTCAACAAACTAATACCTCTTGGATTATAACACTCATCCACATCTCCCTTACCCTTATATAGTGGTACAATACATGCACAAACCCAATCTACTGGTACCATTGACAACACAAAACACACATTAAACAATCTCACCAACCATTCAAGTACAGTCACAACCCCTTCCTTCAACATCTCAGCTCTCACACCATCCATACCAGACGCTTTTCCTACTCTCGTTTCATCTAGTGCTCTCATCACTTCATCTATTGTAATCTCTCTCTCATTCTCATCTCCCATCACTGGCACCTCAACACCTGCAACAGCAATTATATCTGCCTCCCTATTATCCTCAACATTCAGTAAACTTTCAAAATATTCCGCCCATCTTTTCCTTGCCTCCTCTCCTTTTAACAACCTTCCATTTCCATCTTTCACTGTCTTCTCAATTCTTGAGCCAGCCTTCCTTACTCTCTTCACTTCTTTCCAAAACTTCTTCTTATTCTCTTCATATGAATGACCTAATCCCTGACCCCACCTCAGGTCAGCTGCCCTCTTTGCCTCACGTACCTTGCGCTTAACTTCCACATTTTTCTCTCTATAGAATGTAAAATTAATCTCTGGACATTTTATTTAAATATGTATAGGTTAGGAACAAGATAATTAGTATTGAAAATATAATTTCGTGTAATTTACACGGGTTCCGCTAGTTATTATTATTATTACTAGCTAAGCTATAACTAGTTAGAAAAGCAAGATGCTATAAGCCCAAGGGCTTCACCAGGGAAAAATAGCTCGGTGAGGAACAGAAATAAGGAAATAAATGATATAGGAAGTAATGAACAATTAAAATAAAATATTTTCTAAACATTAACAACATTAAAACAGATATTTCATATATAAAGTATAACAAGGCGCATGTCAGCCTGTTCAACATAAAAACATTTGCGGCAAGTTTGAACTTCTGAAATTGTACTAATTCAATTACTTGGGCACAGCTGTAATAAAACTTCTAGAATACTGTGTAGTATTGAGTCCCATGATGGAGAAGGCCTGACTATTAGCATTAATTGCATGCCTAGTATTATGAATAGGATGGAACTGTCTGGGCTGGGAAGATCTGAATGTAAAGGATGATCAGAATTATGAAAAATCTTATGTATCATGCATAATGAACTAAATGAACAACGATGTCGAAGCATGTTCATGTGTGTAGTAGATAGGCAGGTCAAGGAAAATTACCATTAGCTCATTAGATTAGATATAGTAATAATTCTTCTTGGTGATATTTTCATGTCTAATTAATTTCTGATTTACAGTTTAACGAATCAAGTAGTTGCTCTGAAGGAGATTCGGCTTCAGGAGGAGGAAGGTGCGCCCTTCACCGCCATACGGGAGGCTTCTCTTCTTAAGCAGCTCAAACACGCCAATATTGTTACTTTACACGACATCATTCACACAAGAGAAACACTCACATTCGTTTTTGAATATGTGGTAAGTGGATATTATGTCTTTTTTTGTACTGTCTATCACTCTGGTGGTTATTCATTATGCTTTTTTATTTGATTGTATTATTTCTCTAATTTTCTTTTCCACTGAATAATTGACTACTGTATACACACATACAGAGAAGAGTAGTGGGTCTTTGACTTTGGGACAAATCTTGAGGCCGGGAGACTTAACCATTTCCCTTAAAGAAATGGGAGGGCCTCTCCCTCAGCAGCAGTCTTTGTCTGATCTTTATGTTGACGATGCCCTACTTGTAATTTGGACCTCCTTTTGGATTGCAAGGTACCCCCTAAGTTGTTGGTGATGGCACTTGCTTCAAGGAAATCGTAGAAGAATGTTTCTGCGCTGGCACTGGACACCTTTAGCTTGTTTCCTTCGAGAGGAAAGAGGAGAGAGTCTCCATCTTGAGCTCCACCCCATTAAGACAACTTGGGTCATACCAGTCTATGTCTCTTTTCACAAAACCGATGGAGGAAACATGTCTAGTGTTAGCACGCCTCCCGCTTGCATTGCCAGCAGTTGAGGAGAGAGCTTCTCATTTGAATCCATGTGTTGACAAACATGTCTCTTGATATGCATGCAGGCATGACCACGTGCACACGCCTGAGCGCGCTAGTACTCCAGGCTACGCATATGGAGTTTCCTCCAGACAACCCCTCATCTCCTGAGTCAGTACTAATAGTGCACGCTACTCCCTCGTGCGTCTCACTGGCATGCGCCTTTCTTTACTTTACTTTGACGGCTGCTTTTCTGGCCCGATACAGCAGGGGAACCCCACTCTTTACAGGACTTCCACTGTCGTTTTACCTCGTTCGTTCAGAGTATTTAACTTTTCATATCTTGTATTGTTCATTTACTGTTAAATCGTCACTGTTGTATGACTGTTGAAAGGAGAAAGTCTTCAGTTTCCTCTTGAAAACCTTAATGTCTTCAATCATTCAGATGTTTCGTGGGAGCTTAATATATAGTCTTGGGGCCGCAGGGATTGGAGCCGGTTGGTTACAGCAAAATGTCTGGAACTGAGCGTCAAGCTTAACAAGATTATCAAACTCTTATGAGGGAGCTTTCACAAGCTTGACCAAAGTTACAGTTTCTTACAAGAATCTTCAGCTCAGAAAAAAGTTGTCGGATGGTTTGCCATTTACATGTGCTTATTTTTTGCTTTTGAAACAGTAGTGCTCATTAGTTTTGTACACCTCCTGTCACAAATTGATCAAATTTAGTCGTTATTTACAGGACAGTTTGGGTATCTTCAGCTATAACAAACCTGAAACTACCCAGTCTTAAAAGCATCATCCCCGAGAGACATCTCCAAGGTCAGCGTGCTGAAACTTCTACAGCTTCTTAGAAAGCCCAGAAAGCGGCTCGTAGTTTGCCTATCTCTTCTTAAGTGTCTAACAGTTCTGCACCTAGTTGTCCCATAGAATGAGAGGGGGGTTTCATATTTTTCTCAATGTGGTTCGTTAGGTATGGTTGGTCAAATCTTCAGCAAGCTAGTATGCCATAGTAGGTCTGTTGAGTGAAATACAGCATTTATGAAGACCCTGTGGCAATTGTCTAATTTATATCTTTAGGCTTTGCAAACAAATAAATAGAAAAGTCAAAGTCATCTTTTACTGTCATTGCCACCATGCTACAAGGTAGTTGGTGTCATAGTAGACAGATGAAAAGCTTAGAGTCTAACTTCTCTATTGACATCTATGTTCCATAGACATGATACATGTGCAGATGATATAAACAATATACAGTAACTACATTTTCAGAGCAGTAGGCTACTGATAAGAACCTGCTTATTCAAGTTATTCAAGCCTTTCTGAGTGGGTGTATTAGATAATTCAGATTAGTTTCTTTATTTTACTATTTTTTCTTTTCAAGTTGATATTTTAAATTAGTTGTTACTGCTGCTAAACTTACTTTTATATCCTTACAAATAATATCTGATAATTTTTCAAGCTGAGGAACTGGTCTGTCTTTATGATCAGATACATTAGAGATGATTGTCTTTAAATGCTATGTCCCAAGCTCTGGGTATCAGAGCAGTGAATTGTTGGAAGCCGTTGTTGTTCTCCTCAACAATTAGAATTATGTATGTGTACATCAACTGACAGCCAAAACTGATGCCAGCTCCACAGCACACTCAAAGAGCTTGAATCTGGAATGGTCACACTTTGATATGGGACTGTGGGAGAGACCTGAAACACTTTTGAATGCTGCTGGGACAATTTTAACCACAGATCTAGCATTGATGATACACTGGCCTCCCTTCAGCTCTTCCAGTGCACAGCGGACAACCTCAGTGATGCTCTCCTAAAAGCAGACCCAGATGTGACTTCCCACCATGTTACCGAATTCATGGTAGCCATCAAGTAACTCCCAATCATCCCTGTCTCTAGTGGCGTAAAATCAGCCCTGCTTGTCATGCAACAAAGCCTTGATGGGGTCAACTGGGACTTCAACACCAGCTTTTGCAGCAAAGCATAACCAGGGGCCAATGTGAATGCGATGATATAATGAATTACGCATTAAAAAATTCTCAATTTGCTGCCAATAGGGATTACAATAATAGACATTCAGCTTGAGGCTCCATGTATTGAAGGGTCTCAATTACAGACATTCAAGATGTTATCGGTTCTGTCTAAGGGAGAGAGAGGTCCATCTCATTATTTATATGGGCAATCTCTCAAAAGTATGAGGGCACGCCAGGATTCGCCACTTTGATGAACCAACTGCCAATGCCAGTTGATAGTACCAGTACCAAATAGGCAGCTTGTCCAGAGTATGCAAGGCAGTACTTTTTGTTCTCTGAAATTTCACACGAGTGGAACAGGAACGCCCACAAACAGTCCAAGGAATACCACCTAATCCAAAGAAGGCTGCATTGTGATGAAAGACGTAAATTAGCTTAACTTGTAAGCTCTAACTTAGTTGAAGTCAGGAAAGAAACATTCTCCCAGACAATTACAAACGTACCCATCACCAGCCTAAAGAATCCAAACTGCAAGCACAAGTGATCTGACTCCAACACCACATCTTTACTGCTGGCATATGAAAACATGTTCACTTTACTAAACATCCAACTATCGGGTTGCATGTTAGCATCAACCAGCAAGCCGCCAAAGCCAGCTACCTGTGCACGTCACAAATTAATTACTGTATTATTATTATTACTTGCTAAGCTACAACCCTAGTTGGAAAAGCAGGCTACTATAAGCCTAGGGGCTCCAACAAGGAAAATAGCCCAGTGAGGAAAAGAAACAAGGAAAAATAACATATTTTAAGAACATTAACAAGATTAAAATAAATATTTCCTATATAAACTATAAAACTTTAACAAAAAAAAAAAAAGGAAGAGTATAAGGTAGAAAAGTGTGCTAGAGTGTACCATCAAGCAAGAGAACTCTAAAGCTGATGTCAATGTTGTCATAGACTTTGGTGCAGTCTGATGTTTGGTCACGAAAATATTTCCATTGAAAATTTGGGAATAAAAGTTGCGTATTTATTATTGGAGGATTTCACTGGTTCCACCATTAGAAGAACTACTGTTAGCTTCTTATCAGCTTATTATGTCTTTCAACATAAGGAAGGGTTTATTCATAATTCTATATTCGCAAATGAAATAAACCTTTATGAATTTTCAGTTCTTCCATATGATCTATCAGAATAATGATACCTCTCTATTTTGTAATATTTATTAAATTTGTATCATTAATTTCATTAAATTCATAAAAACTGTGAAACCATATCTGCAGCTTACATATCACTGTGACAATGAATACTGAAAGATGTTTCATAACGTTTGCATCATTATTTCTTTTTCCTTTTCCACAGCACACGGACTTGTCCCAGTATTTAGAGAAACATGGTGGAGGCCTTCATCCGCGGAACGTGAAGTTATTCCTCTTCCAGCTCCTACGAGGTCTTTCATTCTGCCATCGACGACGTATCTTGCATAGAGATATCAAACCCCAAAATCTGCTCATCTCCGAAATTGGTGAACTCAAGATTGCCGACTTCGGTATGTAAAACTTTTTCCTGTCTGTTAAATTCATAAAAGAAAATTAATCTTAGATCTTCACATATTAATACACTTACACTCCTATACGGTATGCACACATAAATTCACTAGGGGAGGGGATGGGTTGATGTCCAATTAGGAATATGGAAAATATATAGCTGTTTTAGATTCCTTGTTTTTTTTTGCAATCAAACCACCGTTCATGTTAGACATGTACTCATACCTATGTATGCAAGCACACAGGCACCCACTCACAAATATATATACAGTATATTTATATATATACTATGTCCCTTACTGTTTCTACATTATTAGATTTTGTCATAGGCAAGCTGCAAAGGTAGCATAGCACCTGTGATTCCTCTAGTCACTATAATGGACTGTTCCAAATGTGGGCCAGTGTTGCCACTTGTTCTGCCTAAGAATTCCACCTGGTAAGGAAATAGGCCTTTAAACGTTGTAGTACCTAAAACCATCAGAACATCAGCTAAATTAACCAAATTCAATCACAATTTCTATACTTTGTAATGTTAGTTTTAGTTCAAAATACAATAAATATCAACAGATATAAAAAAAATAGACTTCATATTATAGATATAAGACAGATTTTTATTCCAGATGATAGTTTTTAACCTTGATAACTATGCAGAAATATCTTCTGTTCCAGGCAGAATAAAGCAGAAATTGGAAATTGAAATGATGAAGATCCCTCTGTAGATTTATCTGTCATTACCCCCACAATTCCGCCTTTTGGCAACCCAGATGTGGGCCATATACTTTTCTAAGGACCTTAGCAAGTTTGTCTTTAGTTCATATTTTAGCTTTGAGTACTTATCATCTTCCTCCTCTGTCAAACAGGTAATGAACCTTTCTAAATCGTCGTTTGTCAAGTCTTCTTGATTCTTCTGTAGATTTCCGATTACTCCTTCACCCAATATGTCTGCCATTCAATCACGATCGAGCTGTGTTGTCATTTCTATAAGAAATTTTCAAATTGCCAAACAGTATCTGGAAATCCTGTAAGTTGTTAATGTCCACAGACGAAACGTTCTTCAAGCAGACATTGACTGTCCATCTCAGCTTTAATAATTATCGTAATGGCATCGGCGGCGGTAAACGTCTTCTAGCAATCTACTACATTCATATTGGGTTCTGCATCTAAATCCATTTGTATCATTTCAAACACCTGAAGAGGGTAGATGAAATAAAAAATACAATAGTATACTATTATGATAAAATATTTGTGCAAAAATGAAATATGCACAGTACTTCCATATGTATGGACTGAATATGAGCAATATGTATGACAAAGAGATAGAGTAGCATAGAAAAGGGGACTTTATTTTAGTTTTCTAAGGTAGAATATGACAGTTGACAAGTAGATGAGTATATGCATATCATATTTATAAAAATAAAAAGAAAAAAATATCCTATAATATTTGTGTTTGACATGATTTTTTATAGGTATTTACATCATAGTACAGTGCATATTTTCATCTTAAATTTCCATGACCTCTTACATGTTGAACGTACAGGCCTTTGCACACTTTATGATTCCTTGGTCGAGAAGTTATAGGATTGAGGTAGTATTTGGGTGAAAGAAATTCAACTCATTCTAATTTTCTAACGTTATGTCTTTGGAATGTCCAGCAGCATTGTCTACAATCAGTAGTGCCATAAACGGAAACCCTTCCTTCTCAAGGTATTTTTACACTTCAGTTGCAAAGCAATCATTGTATCACTGGTTGGAGGGAGCAGCAGTGACGTAGGCTTTGGCATTGTGTTGCAGGGAAACAAGAAGCTTACCTTTGATTTTATTCTTCAAAGCATGCAGGTTCTTAGGGCAATATACGCCTGGCCTTACTATATGATCCATTGCATTGCCATAGAAAACCAAGGTCAGCCATTGCTTCCATGCCTTGATCCCAGGTGCTGTTTAGTACTTTGCTGAATGTCAGTCTTGCTAGTCATTTTTAAAAAAAAAAGCTGCCTCATTGCAGTTAAAAACTTGCTGTGGATGATATTAGCCTTTTCTAATTATTTCTGCAAATTTTGCTGGATATGCAAGTGATGCCAGTTCATCCTCCATACTCTGATACTGTACATTCTATATGCGAATTCGAAATAATGGAGACAGACTATGCCTTTTTGCTCCTCATCCTCTTTGGGGTCCCACTGTATATAAGTTACTTAAAGTACTACACAAATACCTGTGGTAGACTATCATCGTATGCATCGATAACGTCAGCCACTGGCAAAACCGAAAGTTCTGGAAAGCATTTCATCCTTGGGCAAAGTACTTTATAAGTGTTGTATTACATCTTAAATCTTAGTTCAATAATTTTGTAACTGTTAAAGGAATTACCGCCTTTTTAAATTGTTTATTGGATAGGATAAGTACTGCTATTCGATAGTCAGTAACTGTTAAACGTTTTAATTAAAAAATGTTATTTTCCTTAGTAAAATAAATTTTTGAATATACTTACCCGGTGATCATGTAGCTGCAACTCTGTTGCCCGACAGAAAAAACCTACGGGCGGGATACGCCAGCGATCGCTATACAGGTGGGGGTGTACAACAACAGCGCCATCTGTCGAGTAGGTACTCAGGTACTTCTTGTCAACAAGAACCAATTTTCTCCTCGGTCCACTGGGTCTCTATGGGGAGGAAGGGAGGGTCCTTTAATTCATGATCACCGGGTAAGTATATTCAAAAATTTATTTTACTAAGGAAAATAACATTTTTCAATATTAATCTTACCCGGTGATCATGTAGCTGATTCACACCCAGGGGGGTGGGTGGAGACCAGCATACATGTTAACATAAGAAGCTAAGTATCCCGTATTTCAATTTAGCAGTTATTCAAAATAACAAACATAAAATTAATAAGTACCTGGTAAGGAAGTCGACTTGAACCATTACTCTGCCTTTTTAAGTACGTCTTCCTTACTGAGCCTCGCGATCCTCTTAGGATGCTGAGCGACTCCTAGGTGCTGAAGTATGAAGGGCTGCAACCCATACTAAAGGACCTCATCACAACCTCTAATCTAGGCGCTTCTCAAGAAAGAATTTGACCACCCGCCAAATCAACCAGGATGCGAAAGGCTTCTTAGCCTTCCGTACAACCCAAAAACAACAATAAAAAGCATTTCAAGAGAAAGATTAAAAAAGGTTATGGGATTATGGGAATGTAGTGGTTGAGCCCTCACCTACTACTGCACTCGCTGCTACGAATGGTCCCAGGGTGTAGCAGTTCTCGTAAAGAGACTGGACATCTTTAAGGTAAAATGATGCGAACACCGACTTGCTTCTCCAATAGGTTGCATCCATTACACTCTGCAGAGATCGGTTCTGTTTGAAGGCCACTGAAGTAGCGACAGCTCTAACTTCATGTGTCCTTACCTTCAGCAAAGCATGGTCTTCCTCATTCAGATGAGAATGGGCTTCTCTAATCAAAAGTCTGATGTAATAAGAAACTGCGTTCTTCGACATCTGTAAAGTAGGTTTCTTAATAGAACACCATAAAGCTTCTGATTGTCCTCGTAATGGCTTCGTACGTCTTAAATAGTACTTAAGAGCTCTTACTGGGCATAGTACTCTCTCTTGTTCGTTTCCAACCAAACTGGACAGACTTGGAATCTCGAACGATTTGGGCCAAGGACGAGAAGGGAGTTCGTTTTTAGCTAAAAAACCAAGCTGTAAGGAACATGTAGCCGTTTCAGATGTAAATCCTATGTTCCTGCTGAAGGCGTGTATCTCACTGACTCTTTTAGCTGTTGCCAAGCAAACGAGAAAAAGAGTCTTCAAAGTGAGATCTTTAAAAGAGGCTGATTGAAGCGGTTCGAACCTTGCTGACATCAGGAACCTTAAAACCACGTCTAAGTTCCAACCTGGTGTGGCTAACCGACGCTCCTTTGAGGTCTCAAAAGACTTAAGGAGGTCCTGTAGATCTTTGTTGTTGGAAAGATCTAAGCCTCTGTGGCGGAAGACTGCTGCCAACATGCTTCTGTAACCTTTGATCGTAGGAGCTGATAGGGATCTTACCTTCCTTAGGTGTAAAAGGAAGTCGGCTATCTGCGTTACAGAGGTACTGGTTGAGGATACTGAATTCGCCTTGCACCAGCTTCGGAAGACTTCCCATTTTGACTGGTAGACCTTGAGAGTGGATGTCCTCCTTGCTCTGGCAATCGCTCTGGCTGCCTCCTTCGAAAAGCCTCTAGCTCTTGAGAGTCTTTCGATAGTCTGAAGGCAGTCAGACGAAGAGCGTGGAGGCTTGGGTGTACCTTCTTTACGTGCGGCTGACGCAGAAGGTCCACTCTTAGAGGAAGAGTCCTGGGAACGTCTACTAGCCATTGCAGTACCTCGGTGAACCATTCTCTCGCGGGCCAGAGGGGAGCAACCAACGTCAACCTTGTCCCTTCGTGAGAGGCGAACTTCTGCAGTACCTTGTTGACAATCTTGAACGGGGGGAACGCATAAAGGTCTAGATGGGACCAATCCAGAAGAAAGGCATCTACGTGAACTGCTGCTGGGTCCGGAATCGGTGAGCAATAATTTGGGAGCCTCTTGGTCATCGAGGTAGCGAACAGATCTATGGTGGGCTGACCCCACAGGGCCCATAGTCTGTTGCAAACATTCTTGTGAAGGGTCCATTCTGTAGGGATGATCTAACCCTTCCGGCTGAGGCGGTCTGCCATGACATTCATGTCGCCTTGAATGAACCTCGTAACAAGCGAAATCTTTCGATCTCTTGACCAGGTGAGGAGGTCCCTTGCGATCTCGAACAACGTCATCGAATGAGTCCCTCCTTGCTTGGAGATGTACGCCAAGGCTGTAGTGTTGTCGGAGTTCACCTCCACCACCTTGCCTAGAAGGAGGGACTTGAAGCTTCTCAAGGCCAGATGAACTGCCAGTAGCTCCTTGCAGTTGATGTGTAGCGCTCTTTGATCCGGATTCCAGGTGCCCGAGCATTCCCGACCGTCCAGTGTCGCACCCCAGCCCGTGTCCGATGCGTCCGAGAAGAGAAGGTGGTCGGGGGTCTGAACAGCCAGTGGTAGACCTTCCTTGAGAAGAATGTTGTTCTTCCACCAAGTCAGTGCAGACTTCATCTCTTCGGATATAGGAACTGAGACCGCTTCTAGCGTCATGTCCTTTCTCCAGTGAGCAGCTAGGAGATACTGAAGGGGTCGGAGGTGGAGTCTCCCTAACGCGATGAACTGGTCCAGCGATGAAAGCGTCCCTATTAGACTCATCCACTGTCTGACTGAACACCGGTTCCTTTTCAGCATGCTCTGGATGCATTCTTGGGCTTGACTGATTCTGGGGGCCGACGGAAAAGCCCGAAAAGCTTGACTCTGAATCTCCATACCTAGATAGACTATAGTTTGGGATGGGACGAGTTGGGACTTTTCTATATTGACCAGGAGACCCAATTCCTTGGTCAGATCCATAGTCCATTTGAGATTCTCCAGACAGCGACGACTTGACGAAGCTCTTAAAAGCCAGTCGTCCAAATAGAGGGAGGCTCTGATGTCTGCCAAATGCAGGAATTTGGCAATATTCCTCATCAGTTTGGTAAACACTAGAGGTGCCGTGCTTAGGCCAAAGCACAGGGCTTGGAACTGGTAAACCACCTTCCCAAAGACGAACCTTAGGAAAGGTTGGGAGTCTGGGTGGATGGGGACGTGAAAGTACGCGTCCTTTAGGTCTAACGAGACCATCCAGTCTTCCTTCCTGACCGATGCTAGCACCGACTTCGTCATCTCCATGGTGAACGTCTGCTTGGTGACAAAGACATTTAGAGCACTGACGTCCAGCACCGGTCTCCACCCTCCTGTCTTCTTCGCTACTAAGAAGAGACGGTTGTAGAAGCCCGGGGATTGATGGTCCCGGACTATGACTACCGCTCCCTTTTGTAGCAAGAGAGACACCTCTTGCTGTAAAGCTAGCCTCTTGTCCTCCTCTCTGTACCTGGGAGAGAGGTCGATGGGAGTAGTTGCTAGAGGGGGCTTGCGCAAGAATGGAATCCTGTACCCCTCTCTGAGCAACTTCACAGACTGTGCGTCTGCACCCCTGTTCTCCCAGGCCTGCCAGTAGTTCTTGAGCCTGGCTCCCACTGCTGTCTGGAGAAGAAGGCAGTCAGACTCTGCCTTTTGAGGACTTGGAACCCTTCTTCTTTTTGCCACGTTGACTATCGGCACGGGTACCTCCTCTGCTGGAGGTTCTGCCACGAAAGGGCGGAATGAACCTAGACGCTGGTGTGTCCATCCTAGGTCTAGGCACGGAAGGTAAAGCTGTGACTTTACGTGCGGATGACGCCACCAGGTCATGGGTGTCTTTCTGGATCAACGAGGCGGCAATCCCCTTGATCAGCTCTTCAGGAAAGAGACACTTGGATAGCGGAGCAAACATCAGCTCTGACTTCTGACATGGTGTGATCCCCGCCGACAAGAAGGAGCAAAGGTGATCTCGCTTCTTAAGAACTCCAGACACGAAAGAAGCCGCAAGCTCGCCAGACCCATCCCGAATGGCTTTGTCCATGCATGACATGATGAGCATGGCAGAGTCCTTATCCGAAGGGGAGGTCTTTCTGCTTAACGCTCCCAAACACCAGTCCAGGAAGTTGAAGATCTCAAACGCACGAAAAACTCCCTTCAAAAGATGGTCCATGTCCGAAAAGGTCCAGCAAATCTTGGAGCGTCTCATAGCCAGTCTGCGGGGAGAGTCTACCAGACTTGAGAAGTCGCCCTGGGCAGAGGCAGGAACTCCCAAGCCGAGAACTTCTCCCGTGGCATACCAGACGCTAGATTTGGAAGCAAGCTTGGTCGGGGGAAAGATGAAGGATGTCTTCCCAAGTTGCTTCTTGGCCTGCAACCACTCTCCCAGTACCCGTAAAGCTCTCTTGGATGAGCGCGCGAGTACGAGCTTCGTAAAGGCAGGAGCTGCTGACTGCATGCCTAAAGCGAACTCAGAGGGAGGTGAGCGAGGGGCTGCAGACACAAACTGGTCCGGATACAACTCCTTAAACAGTGCAAGGACTTTCCTAAAGTCTAAGGAGGGAGGCGTAGTCTTGGGTTCATCAATGTCGGAGTGTTGATCGTCCAAATGCGCAGCTTCGTCGTCATCAGAGATTCCTTCATCCGAATGCTGAGGAGGAAGCGGCAAAGGAGGAGAAGAAAGCTGGACAGCTGAATCCGGCAGCACGGGTGCATGCGTAGCTGCACTGGATCCAACATCATGCCGCTGCTGGTCAGTCTGAGAGCTGGCAACAACAAAAGCGGAGTGGTGGTGCGTGGTGGGGACTGCCGTGGGTTGCGGAGACTGCCGCATTGCGTCAAAACACGGCAGCTTGACAGCACCTTCCCACTGCTGATGCGGAAGCTCACGCATGTCAACGGAGGGTGCCGCACGTCGGCTAACGTCAACATGCATCTGGCAGGGTCGACTGCGCATCGGTGGTGGAGCTCTTACAGCCGGAGTGTGGGAGCAGGCAGCCGCAGTGTCAGTTGAGCGCACAACCGTGGCAGGTTGTAGGTTAACGGGTGCAGTGTCAACCTTCTCAGCACGATACTCCTGCATGAAGGAAGCTAGCTGAGTCTGCATAGACTGCAGCAAAGACCACTTAGGGTCTACAGCGGTTGGTGCAGCAACAGACGGAGTGATTGCCTGCTGCGGAACCACTCTACCTCTCTTGGGAGGTGTGCAGTCTTCGGAAGACTGCGGCGAGTCCGAACTGACCCAGTGGCTACACCTGGGCCGTTGGACTCGCTCGGAAGGGACCTTGCGCTTGAGAGGTCGTGAGACCTTGGTCCAGCGTTTCTGACGAGAAACTTCTTCCGCAGACGAGGAATGAATGGGCTCACTCGTCTGTTTGTGGGTGGGACGATCTCTGCAAGATACGTCCGCAACCACTGAGGGTACATCTGTACGCTGATCAAGGCCTGTCGAACCCTTTGGTCCTTCGACATTGCTTCTCCCCTGGGCTTGGGAGCTTGCAAGAGGTCCCGGACTGGGAGGACGACTGGCACGAACAGATGCACCCTCATGCGTAACACTGACACTTTTCACAGCACTTGCACTTACTACACTTCCCACTGCACTTTTCTCCTTCAACTCTTTGACATCGGCCAAGAGTTGATTGCGGTCATTCGCTAATGACTCCACTCTGTCACCAAGAGCCTGAATGGCACGCATCATGTCCGCCATTGAGGGTTGCTGAGAGCTAGAAGAAGGGTCGGGTGTAACCACTACAGGGGAAGGAATAGGTTGTGGGGCATGGGGAGAGGAAAAATCAAAAGAGCGAGACGAACTCCTCCTGATCCTATCCTTCTCTAGCCTACGTGCATTCTTAAGGAATTCATGAAAATCGAATTCCGAAAGCCCAGCGCATTCCTCACATCGATCTTCCAATTGACAGGCTTTACCCCTACAATTGGAACAAACGGTGTGAGGATCTATAGAGGCCTTCGGAAGACGCCAAGAACAGTCCCTAGCGCTACACTGCCTGTACTTGGGGACTTGAGTAGGGTCAGACATCTTGAATTAGTCAAAGGGGGAAATCCAAAATCTATCCAAGTCGTCAACAAATAATCCAAAATCTAATCAATAAAGCTTGATAAGGTATTGATGATAACTCCTGTACAGCGAAAGCTAATAACTAGAGAGAATACATCACCAAAAGCGTGAAAATCAACTCCAGAAACAACAGCGTATCAAGTAGGTCTTGCCGGTGGCACGACAGAGAGAAAATTGGTTCTTGTTGACAAGAAGTACCTGAGTACCTACTCGACAGATGGCGCTGTTGTTGTACACCCCCACCTGTATAGCGATCGCTGGCGTATCCCGCCCGTAGGTTTTTTCTGTCGGGCAACAGAGTTGCAGCTACATGATCACCGGGTAAGATTAATATTGAAAAATACTTATTTTTAGTACAACAATTTTTTACTTGATAAAATTTGTTAAATAAAATTTTCTTTTAAAGATTTAATAAAATTTTATTTGCTATTTTTATATAGATTTTATTATTTTGTATTTCATGATTACCAGAAAATTAAATCTGGTATGAGATATCCCAGATTCCATGAGTTCTCTGGGCCTGCGTTGTACCAGAACTGGTGGGATATTGATCGATTGATTGAACTAGTTAAAGTGCTGTATTTTCTTCAAAACAGGCTAATTTTCTTACTCTAATTTATACAGGACTCGCCCGTGCCAAGTCTGTTCCATCTCACACTTACTCCCACGAGGTGGTAACACTCTGGTATCGACCGCCGGATGTTCTTTTGGGATCTACAGACTATTCTACCTCTCTGGACATGTGGGGTGTTGGGTGTATATTCTCAGAGATGATCACAGGTGTTCCAGCGTTTCCAGGTGTCAGAGATATTCAAGATCAGTTGGATAAGATTTTCAAGGTAAGGGAGGAACAAAATGATGCATGTATTAAAGCAGAAAAAGGATGACATACATACATACATATACCAAAGGCACTTCCCCCAATTTTGGGGGGTAGCCGACATCAACAATGAAACAAAACTTCTCAATTAGAAGGCCACATATAAGTACAGTGAAACCTCTAGACATGAAAGTTTATGTATACAAAAAACATTTTACGAATCGACATACAAAGATTTTTTTACCCATTATGAGAAAATCCATAGGATACGAAACAAAATTTGTACAGTGAGGTTTACTGAATTAATCAAATATATTTGGCTCTCTTTCATTCTATTTCATTACACAAAAAAATCATGTTACAAAAGCCACTCCGGAACTAATTAATTTTGTATCCTGAGGTGCTACTGTACTATGTATTGATAGTTTTCTGATTGATGATTAATAGCTACTACGCTGATGCAGCAGGCCTTGTCCTTATGCTTTCATACATTCTCTTCCTTCGTTCAGGTCGTTGGAACTCCCACTGAGGAAACGTGGATGGGTGTTACTCAGCTACCGAATTATAAATCTCATCGGTTGGTGCTCCACCGTCCCCGCAGACTATCATCTCTATTCCCCAGACTCAATGACATTCCTCATGCAGAGTCTTTAGCAACACAGTTCCTACAGGTAATTTTCGTCTATATCTTTTTTCCCTGTTGGAGCTCTTGGGCTTATAGCATCTTGATTTTCCAACTAGGTATGTAGCTTAGCTAGTGATAATCATCATCTCCTCCTATGCCTATTGATGCAAAGGGCCTCAGTTAGATTTCACCAGTCATCTCTATCTTGAGCTTTTAATCCATAGTAATAATACAGTACTGGTATATTTCTAATTATGTGATTGTGGCAGTGTTAATGAGCTGGTACATTTGTAATTATGAGTTTAAGGAATATGTCATGAAAATTCAGTGTTTTATTTCAGTTATACTATCTACAAAGATGAATTGATTCACATTTGCGTAGCCTGGATGTGTGTGAGCGTATAGTTTTTTTTATCAAAATGAGCGGAACAATACATTTCACTTGTGATAAGGAATCATTTAGCTACATAGAAATAGAAATGTTCCCCTCTCCCTCTTATGTTCTAATTTGCTTTCTGTATTTTTCACAATAATTTTTCTTCCAGATTCAACCCAACAAACGGCTGTCATCAGAGGCTGCTTTGAGAAATGTATATTTTGCAGATTTGCCTCCGCACATATATGAATTAGATCCGGGTAAGCACAAAGTGTAAAGCTCAAGTCTCTTCTGTAGATATTCTTGTTTTTTACTCAACAGGGATTTATATTCAAACACAATAAATGGCTAAAATCACAATTTAATATTACGCAACATCATGTTAGGCTTTATCAAGTACTCAGGGCTATCACCTTTAGAAATAAGGAATTCTATTATATGATATATTTGGCAATTACACTTTTCCTAGAATTAATTATGTATGGAATTTTTAATAAATTTTAATTATCAAGGTCCTGATCTCCATTGTAATACCCCTGACGTAGAAAAATTATTTCATGTCGGAAAGAAATAAAAGCTGATAACTCAGACATTTCGCAAACTAATCTATGAATATTCCTTGCCAAGGTGCATTGAGATAGCTTTGTCTTCAGAGAAATAATGACTGTTTCTTTCCTGGTTGTTGTGTTTTTGCTTTTTGCTTTTCCAACTCTCCTGAATCATATCACAATCCAGTACCATTTTTTCTACTATAAAATTATAGGAGCAGTGTGCCAATTATTTGTATGGAGATTGTAGCGATAACTGGGCTCTTGTAGGTGGTTCTTGCCTCTTTGCTGTGTGTTTGTGTTTGCCAATTTTTTTTATGCTTAGCCCCTGGAGACCCTTAATACTGTAAATGCCTCGATTGCAATTGTCAGTAATGAAGACTTTATCTTTTCTTTACAGAACAATCGATTTTTTCAGTGGGAGGCGTACGAATAGCTCAGGAGCCTCGTAATTATCCAACTTCTGTAATACAAGCTGCTAGAGAAATCCGCAAATTGGTATAATTCTTCTTTGTTGAGGTTTTGTAGCTTGCTATGGAAATGAAGCCGTTTCTAATCTCAACTTCGTATCCACTTGTGGATGCAGAACTTGGAGCTCTTGTTTTATTCTCAAAACCAGTCGTCATCAGATTTCAACGATGATACTTGTTATGCAGAATAATTTCTGATGCCTAAATTTTAATAATGTTATCGTATTTCAAAAAGGTTTGAATGTACGAAAATTGTTGGGAGGATGTGTTAAGGATTTAAAATCAAAATGATTATGTCATATAAACTCAAAGTAGGATTTTTTATTCCATTCTGTAAAGCATTTCTATCTACCTAGAAATACGAACTAGATTACCTGAAAATTTTTATATTAACAGTCTAGGCTTGTGCTTTCAGATTTAATTATTATATTAACCTTAGCAATATACCAGTTATGATTCAATTTCTATTTGTTAAATCAATGCACATACAGTATAATGAATTCCTCGTTCTTTTAGAAACTTCAGAAAATGCATTGTTTACAAAAAGTTCTTATTCCAGATTTAGCACTTGATTAGCATATGAGAAAGGATATTTGAAATGTTTTATTATCAAAATCGAGTGTGACTACAGATACTGAAATGTCCTCTTGACTACAGATACTGAAGTGTCCTCTCATATTTTGACGTTTAGCATTATTTTAAGCTCAGAAATAGTTCCAAGAGCTAGAGTTCTCTGAACGTGACAGCGAGTTGTTTTAGAGTACTGTACTTATTTAACTCATTTTTTTATGAAACAAAATAGTAATTGAAAAATTTCTTTTGGGATGATAACCTGATTATTGGATAAATAAAATATATTTGATGAATTACTGTATGAGAGTAAGGCAATTGCTAAGACTTGTGAAATTTTCGTACAATAAGATGTAAATATGGTAAAGTACAAGTAAACAGACCCTTTGATACTTTAAATTACTTCATGGTAAAGATACAGAAGATTAACTTATACCGTAATTAAATCCAGTAATCAGAAGCTGCAGCTGTAAAGAAATGGTGCTTCCATTTTGCTACGATAGAAAGACATGTACAGTGAACTGCAAGCACTGAAAGGCAACGTCGAAAGAGATTGCAGCTGCAAGCACAACTGCCCTGTTACTAGAGATGCTTTAAAAATATGTCTATGGGAGAGAATATTTTATATAACTTTATGGAATACAGTGATCGCTCTAAATGAAGAATTACAAGAAAACGTTTTAACGTGTTATATAGAGAACATTTATGTCAGAGATAGGAATAGCCAAATGAATTCAGTGGTATGAAAATTATATTGCTACTCTAGTTTGTTAGTATTAGAATAGTTGTAGCTTTAGATGTAGTTCTCAGATTTCTAAATGTCTGTTATTTATATAAAACTTCGAATACGCGAAAAACTTACAGAGCGATACACCTGAAAGGTTAAGCTGAAATCTATAAAACACTGTTTAAGCATTTGGTTTTTTTAGAGTTAGAAGATTATGTTGAAATTTGAGTAAAAGAATTTATGACCTTTTGCTCAAAATATTACATTGCTTCACATTTATGTGTCGACATTAAAGCCCAATGCTTTTCATTATCTTTTTTAACAGCTGTGGCATCAACTGCGAGCAAGTTCTGCACGCTGTACGCAGTTGTAACCGATAGTTCATGGAAGTTGCAAAAATTCATATCATAATTTTTAGATTCCAAGTCTATTCACGGGTGGCCACTTCCACTTTAATAAAATGAAGCTTTGGTCCAGTTCATGAAAGGGTTCTGATCTATGGCCTTATGTACAGATTTCTCAATCCTCAATATGGAACTCTTAAATACCATGAACTATTTTACGTTTCAGCTTTTCATTGAAGCGCTTCGTTTTCGTGGTGACGAGGGGTTGTAAATTCTGAGAATTTTGTCATTTCTAAGAAAGAAGACGATGAAAAATATTTGCAACTGTCTATGCAAAAGTGCAGATTATTGTACATTACGGAACAATGCATACAGTAGTACTATTTATCAAATTCTGTGTACAGTATTTAATTGAGAACAAAGTTACGTTTCCTTTAGTAATTATGGTTGTTTTCCTTGAACCCTTCTCCATCAAAGTTGGTGATGCCTCCGTTATAACAGTTCACATGTCATTAGAAAACTTGCAAGTAGATTTATGTCACAAATTTAGAACTAAATCAAGTCTGATGCTTTTCTAGGCAAGTGAGCTTTTACAGCAACACGATAGTTTTTCTCCTTTTTGGCGACACAATTTTCAGTTAAACAATCGTAATTGATTTGATTTGTACAAAGGCATTTGTTCCCCTGCTCAGAAATGGAAAATTGTGGAAAGTATTTTGTCATGGTGTCGTGTTTTCTGTTTTACAAATGCGTTTATTTGTTTGATGTAATAATGAAAAGATATGAAATACTCCTATTTACTTTATTGGATTCCATAACACAAGACCTACTTACAACCCCTCTCAGAAAAATGCGTGTTCGTTTGAATTTTGGTTTCAGTACTTTGCTCGCACGGTTGTTCCACATTTTCTTTTACCTTTCTTCATTGGCACTCCATACATGTACCATGCACACCATTGCTCTTAAAACTGTGATATTGCGTTAAACACGCCGTATACTTGGCTAACTTTACTGACGCACATGATGGCATAATAATATATACTCAATAAAGACATTTTTCAAAACAATTATTCAAAATTTGATACATGGAAGGATATTTTTTTCCTAATATTACCATGTATTTTTTATATCAGTAAGTCTTAGAGGAATCAAACTTTCGGCAATATTGTTTTAAGATATCAGTCTGATTTGGAAGAGAAACACATGGATTTTGCAATACAGGTCAATCAAAGAGTTGTAATGTAATTTATCTAAGAATGCACATTGGAATCAGTTCAAGGATTTTGACTGATGTACATATTGTAGACCTACTGTATATGATCGTATGTGAAGATTCAGAGATGTAAGCTTTGTCGACGTCACCACAAGAAAGTCATGAGACCTGTATTATCATTTTCATAGAAAAATATAAAGAATAAGGGAAATATGAATGCTCTGTTAAACTTGAATGTTATTGTAGACTTCAAGTATCTGCTTAGATGACCTGGTAGTCGACACAAATCTTTGTTACCTCGAAAGTCACTCTGCTCCTGTCAATGAATTTGAATTATTTAAGATTTGCCCTTTTTGATGAATTAACGGAAATCTATTTTTGGGAGAGGTAGTCCTTAGGAAGCTACTAAAGGAACCTTCCATCAGGACGACATGGCCTGAGCCCAAAAATAACATATATACAATCGTGGACCATTTTTAACAAGAGAATACCTTTATTTAATTTGCTTTCATACTGATATAATTGATATTATATATATTGTATAGTAGTACTTCAGATTATGTGTTCAATTTGTTTTGGCAGTGCGGCGAGGTCGCAACCTAAAATGCTTATATATAGTTTTTCCCATTTGAAATACTGTAAAGGGAATTCACTTAATACATTCCACATATCCATAAATACACATTAACACAAATTTTTAAAGGTTTTACAATTAATATTATATAAATTATAACTTTTAACCTTAGAAATGAATATAAATTAATAATTCATAATAGAAAAAGAAATAATTTATTAATATTGTATAAATTATAACTCTTAACCTTAGAAATGAATATAAATTAATAATTCATAATAGAAAAAGAAATAATTTATTAATATTGTATAAATTATAACTCTTAACCTTAGAAATGAATATAAATTAATAATTCATAATAGAAATAGAAATGATTGACAAATTAAATCACACTTTACCTTCGAGGAGAGTCGTAGCTGGAGTGAGGGAAACAAGAGAGGACGTTGAGGAGGAGTAGGTTACTTCTGGGAAGGAGAATATCCCAGCATGAGAACTTCAGTAAAATATCAGGAGTTCTGTCTCTTATACAAACGTTTTCTATCACTAACTGGATCACTTAATTCACGCCTTCTGGACAGTAAGTTGTCGTTTTTTCACACTTACATTCAGTTTTGACAAGGAAGCTCTCTAACGATGACTACTTGTGGGTCTTCCTTAAAATGACACGTAAACGAAACTGCATTGTTGGTAAATATATCAACTGCTCGCTTTGCCTAGGCCTTATATGTGTGAACACTTGGTGAGTTAAGTATTAGCATCACTTTACTTTGTCTGCTCATTGTTTAATACAGTAGTCTAGTTAGTATTTGTCCACAACAGTGACCAGACAGTGCAAAATTCTCGCAGACCGTTGCAAAATTCACAACTCAATACAAATTTTGGTAAAAATTTATGCTTGTATTCAAATAAAATTTGTTTGTAACCAAAGGCTCTAATATATATATATATATATATATATATATATATATATATATATATATATATATATATATATATATATATATATATATATATATATATATATACAGTATATACTGTACTGTAAATAATTTTATACCCTCATCACGTTCCTCCTTCCTATAGTTTGTCATTATCTCTAGAATATTTTTGTTTTTACAAATATCTACTTTATCGCACACCTGTATTTCATGTTCTCACACTGATTCTTTCCTTGATCTCTGCACATGCTTTTGATAAAACTGAAATACCCTTTCTTTTCCATATCCTGTCATAAAATATATTTTTGTCCTGAGTTTTTCTCATATTTTTATTAATTATCAGATTTTATCATTCCATCCATTCTGTCTCTATTTGCATCCTGTCTTTCTTTGCTACTCTTCTCCTGTATTTAGCTTGCAGCTTATATTTTGTTGCCTCTTCTATTGCATCATCAAATTGTTTCCTCCTTCTACCTTTTCCAAAATTATTTCATCTCTTTTCCATATTCTCTAAGACCTTCTTGGTTTGATTTAAAGTATACTGTATATTTTCTTTCCAGATCCTTTTTATATAGGCCTCTTCCTTGTCTCTAGGCTTAACTCTACCTGGAGGCTACTAAATTTTGCTTTCTGATTCTCTTTATCTATCTCCATTTCAACAAAGTTGTTGTACATTACCCAATTTTCCAGCACTAAATCAATGGCAAGTGTTTGATTCTTTCTTTCCTAAGCAAATATTCCATTTGCTGTAATTTAAAAAGTATCAAAATATTATTTATCAATTCAAGCACATAGCTTTCATTTTCTTCGTGGTACCCAAAGAATCCCTAATGCTCATAAAAGTCACCCATTTTAATTAAAGTCCCTCTAATTTTATATGTGGATAGTATGAACACTTGAGGATCACTATTCTCACCATCCCAAGTCTTTCGGCCTTGATTTGCAATAGACTGAGGACAGGCCTGTTACATGTTAAAGTCTCTTTCATTGCGTTGCCTCATCACCTGCCTCTGTCCACCATTCTGCCTTGGACATATGATTAGGAAAACTAAATTTTGGGCTTGAACCATGTCGTCCTGATGGAACTTCCATCAGGACGACATGGCTATCTCACCCAAAAATAAATTTATTATGAAGTCAAAATCCATTTTTTGGGCTTGAGCCATGTCGTCCTGATGGAAGTTCCATCAAGATGACATGGCTATCTCACCCAAAAATAGATTTTTCCTATGTAAAAATCCATTTTTGAAGGACTGGGGACATTTGCAGGAAGCTAAAGTTCTGCAGACTTATGTATGACACTGCATGATTACCAAGAAGGAAATATTGAATAAAACTGTACAAAGATCAATTGAGTAGCTTATTTGACAATGACTTGATGACGAGATGGACTAAAGAAAAGAGAAAAAGTAGGATATGAGAACCTTTTTTATAGGCATTAGAGAAACCTGGAAGTGAGGACTTTAACCTGTGATTGGTTTAGTCAGAATTTACACAATCCTGTGGAAAATATTTCTGGTAAACTATAACAATTAGATATACTGAGTTTTGATTTATTACCATGGGTATCTTTTTAAAAGATCATGGAAATAACCCCAGTTTAATTTTATCCACTCTCCTGTGAAGAGCACGGTATTCTTCAATGTATCAAGATGTACCTCGTAATGATAGGTATCATGGAAAGAAAGGTAAACTGAGAAAGGGTTAGCATTAGGAGTCCAATAAAGCAAAGTAATACTTTGGTTTATGAGTGACTAGATACGAGCAAATTGGTTTACGAGCATCCAAATTTAAACCAGTTTAAAAGTATTGTATCGGTCTGTGAGCCAAAAATTTCCTCCGTATGCACATCTTTTGTGGACAAGCACTAACAAGATTAGTATGCATACCCATAACAGCATTCATTGGGACTTCTTATGCAAATTGGTTTTCTTTTTAGCTTGTAAACCCTCCTTGCCCTGATCTTTCTTGATCTTTCACTCGTCCAACAGCAATAGTAAAAGAATCATCTCATGCATATCGTTGGAATCATTTGTTTGTACAGATGTGACCGTGTGTTCTGTGTTGAGATGTAATCTTTATTGTTCATCATAAAGACATTTTGTGTTGGGCTGTAAAGTTGAGAGTACTGTATTATGACAATGGCCCCGAAGGTGATTGAGAAAGATGGGAAGAAGAAAAGCATGTGTGCGACCTGCAAAAACTGTTCATTCGCACTGCAACATCCATGATAAGTACCTTTAAAATTCTGAACAATAAAGAGGGTATTGATGCAGTAGACGATGCTGAACCGGCGCTGTCATTGATGAATCATCAGCAACATGATCTTAACACTGAAAGTTATCTGTTTATCTGAATTGATGAGAAGCAGTTAGAAGGTGATATGATTACCGAGAACGCTGTTATTGAAAAAGCAATGGTATTGAAGCTGAACAAGGGTCCATATCAAGAGAATGCAGAAATTTTAAGCCTGCAGAATTTTGTAAAAGATGAGGCTTTGTCAGGACGTGTAGTGAATCCATTCATTACTTTACAGACAATGCGATGTGGCATATCCATGAAATTTCCAAGAAGAGTTCAAAGCAGTGGACTAGATATGTTCCTTTTCAAAGTGTCCAGAAAGCATATTAAGTGATGCAGTTAGTGATAGTAAACGTTGCTCAAGCGAGATAACTACCGATAAAATTCTCATGGAATGAGATTATCCCTCCAAGCCATATCCACCTCCTTCTCCTCCTCCTCTCTTGTCTCCAACCTCACACCAGACACAACTATCTTCAAAGGGAAAGGAAGAGTAAATTCATCAATATACAGTACAGCCATATCTCTTTTTTTTTTTTTTTTTATTATGAATTGTTCATTTGTATTAATTTATGATGTTAGTGGCTATAATTTCTTCCTTAAATAATATTACAATCCTTTGAAAATGAGTAAATACATGTATTCACGGACGTATGGAATGCATTTTTCTTTTATATCTAATGGTTATTTTTTTTTTAGTGTGTGAGCATTTTGGTTTCTGAGCTCATTCCTGGAATTAATTAAATTAGTAAACTGAGGTACTGTACTTCAACTCAAGTTTCTTTATCAACTACTAAGAGATGATTAGACGATTGAGAAGTTTACCCTGATTGCCCAAAGTAATTTTTTAGTTTGATTTCCAAATTTCCTTTTTAGCTTTTTGAACAAGTTTTTCCAGCGACTCCTATTCAGCAGTGCCTCTCTTCTCTTCTTTCCCACCGGTATCCTTACATTAAGGGTTAGTTACCCGATAAGCCCTCTCATATGCCTTCTATCAAAGGCATCCTCTTCCACCAAACCTCTCCATATCATCCTTCACCTTATCTTGCCATTTAATACTCAGCCTCCCTCTTGATCTTCCCACCCCTAACAGGTCCCTTCCAAGCCCTCCTCGCTGCCTCTCTGTTTGCCATTTTATATAGTCCAGTTAGATATTAGGCCAAATTTTAATAATTTTCCATGTGTTGGCTCTTGTTAAATACCATCATTTGATGATGGAATGGTCTGTTGTTTCCCAATTATTATGAAATTTTGCACAAAGTATTATCCGTTGCGGGATTAGGAAGTCGGCAATCTGAAAAATCCGTTCCTGCTATATATTCAGAAGTGGTAATGACTGGATCTCAAGTGTGGGTATCATCTGTTTGAGTTAGCTTCAGTACATTTACTTATAGGCAACAGCAAAACACAATGGAACAACAGTTGCAATGTGAAACGTGTCAGCTGGATAAAGTATTGTTACATTTGATCTCTTTCTCTCTTATGACACCTGAAGACATTCAGTAATCATTCAATTAGCCTCACTTCTTCTCACAATATAGGGCATAGATAGCTGCACAGGATATGTACAAGAATTATTGCATTAATATGTTTTCCTACAATTTACAAATTGTGCCCCAAAGTTATTTCCAGTATTGAGATAGAAAATATTAATCACTAAACTTCAAGAACAGAAACACATGAGCACACATACATACATTATATATATATATATATATATATATATATATATATATATATATATATATATATATATATATATATATATATATATATATATATAAAACATATAAATCGATAGGTATGTAGATTGAGAGATACAGATAGATAGTTAGATATATAATATATACTGTACTGTACATATATACTCGAGACACGGAAGTTATATTCAACGAACTAGAATTTCGATAAGGATCTTTTACTTTTATATTTTTTTGGTCCATTGTATTTTATCAAGTGGAATTCTGAGATAATTCTCCTTGTTTTTGCAATGTCGTTTACCATCCTTTTACAGCTCACTTCATTATCGAATAATCGTAATTATTGGGTTTTGTGTTGAGAAAGATGATCTTGGCGTCATATGCTAGCGAAAGTTGGCGTCTTTCATCCTGCTTCAGGACAGAAATGTCTTGTTGGAATAACACACTTAATCTCCTTCGAATTGTGTCTTCTATCGGCTCTCCACTAAGCAGGTTCGGTGTCGACCTTTGATTCATGAGCATCATGAATGTGATCTTAAAATATGTAAATACTAATGAAGTTTTTAATATTTTTGATCAAAACTCTGATGTATACTTTGTGTTCAGGATATATCTTTTAAACATTTATGTATAAAATTTAAACTTAATTGTCTTACCAGAGTATTTTCTGTGATCACAAAATCAGTGCTGTGGTCAAACGAAAACCCACTGAAGACGGAGAAACACATCTCAGTTTTGATCTGTTATTTACGTGTTTCAAAAGTAATTATAGAAATTGAGTAATTCTTGCACAAAAATTATGTAATGCCTATTACGTACATCTTTTTATCATTCTATCCATATTGTAGGCTTTGTATGCTCTTGAAAATGTCAAATAGTTTAGAGGCGAATATCTTGCACAATTTTCTCTGCTATTGTCTTCTTCATTAAATATCCAGACAATGGAATGCAGTTCCTTCTTTCTAATAATTAAGTTTTAATTAATGTATCAACTACCAAAGCAGTTATTTATTTAGAAGTAATAGAATGCTGATGTATTATATGTTCTTGTGTCTTTTCAGCAATTACTAGCATTACTTCATTATTATAATTGTTTTGATCCCAATATTCAATTTTTCCATTCAAGTCATTAGGTTACTGTTATATATACAAACATATATACATAAATGAGATATTTATGTATTTATACATTACACGTACACACACACACACACACACACACACACACATATATATATATATATATATATATATATATATACATATATATATATATATATATATATACATATATATATATATATATATACATATATATATATATATATATATATATTTATATATATATATATATATATATATATATATATATATATATATATATATATATATATATATATATATATTTATATATATATATATATATATATATATATATATATGTATGTATCTATATGTATATATATATATATATATATATATATATATATATATATATATATATATATATATATATATATATACAGTATATATATATGTATATATATATATATATATATATATATATATATATATATATATATATATATATATATATATATATATATATATATATATGTATGTATATAAAATTGTATGTTTATGTTTTGCTGTAATATAGGTGGTGTCCTAAACAGGCAATATTTTTGAAAGGCTGAGGGTCTAATTTACAAGAAATTTTGTAAGAGCAAGATTTTGATGCAGGAAATCGAAGACCGATGAGAGTTTGTAATCGATGAATATTTTTTTAATTTGCCTAAATCTGTAAAATTTTTTCTTTGCAATAAAAGGTTATGCTTCATAGTGATGATAGAGCTGTATCAGAATGAATGATTTTAATACAAATATTTAACAGACCTGATGTATTTTTTGCCCCTTTTTAAGAATGGAATTGTAGTGCTTCTGGACGGACACATATCTCAGAAAACTACCAATCATTTCTCAGTTCATTCTAGCAAAAGGTTAAAATCCTCGTTGAAGTCAAAAGTAGCAGTCTCCTTCATTTGGTTATTCCATAATCTTCTCTAGATTATTCAGCCAATTCTTTCCCTAGTGAATATTCTACTTTTAATATATGTAAAATTAATAACCAATTTTTCCCCATTTTGTCTATGGTTTCTTGTAAGTTAAAGCTTCCATTAAGTTTGCGAGAACTCACATTGAAAATAAGTAATTAATGTGAAAACAGTCTTTTTCAAGTGCATTTATTCAGAAGTAAATTTAAATCTTAATTAAAACAGCAAAACACGAAACTAATGCAGGAATACTTTGAGAGAAATAAAAATACTTATTATTTATTTGATACTACAATTATCAGGATTTTCCTTCCCACAACACCCTATACAGTAGGCCTAACTGTAATGGAATTATGAATATATTAAAAAAAAATACATTTCTATTTGATATATGGTATTACCAGAATGTTACATTTCCTTGAACATATTTTGAATTACATTAAAAAGGAGCCTATAATTTACCCAAATATAATAATATTTAGTGTTGCTTTTGATACTGTTGTGCACGAGTACTTACTTGACGACTTAAAGTCTATTGGAGTGACTGAGGAAGCACTGGAATTTTTGCGAAGTTACTTAATGAATAGGAAGACTATTGTAGAAGTTTCTGGAAACCGATCCAGTGAGAGAATTCTCATGAAAGGTGTACCACAGGGCCCTATCTTGTTCAACATATATACTATCGAGCTATCACACATCCTGAAAAAACAAAAAGTGGGCTTTAAACTATATGCAGATGATACTCAGTTCTACCTTTCAATTTCAACAACACAAGATACAAAGAAGAAAATTGATGAGATAATGACTGAAATAAAAACATGGATGCAAAGGAAAAAGATTAAATTAAATGATAATAAAACAGAATGTATGTTTTTTGGCACAAAGGTGGCTTTGAAGAATTACCAGTCAATTCAAAGTATAAAAATTGGTGACGCTGATGTTGGGATTGTGCCTGTTGTGAAAAATTTGGGTGTATTGATAGATTGTAATTTGTCATTGAGGGACCAAATAGTGAACACAGTGAAAGTGTGTAACTATCACCTGAGAAACAGCATTTATTAGAAAATATTTAACAGAGGGCAGTACAAAAATTTTAGTGATGAGTCATGTAATATCAAGGCTTGATTATTGCAATTCTATGTACTATAAATTGCCCAATACACTACTAAGAAAGCTTCAAAATGTGCAAAACCGGGCGGCTAGACTGATAAAAGGCATTAAACTACGGGAGAGAATAACTCCTGCATTGATCGATCTACATTGGTTACTTGTTAAGGCTAGAATTGAATTTAAGATTTGCTTGTTGACTCACAAAGCACTTACAAGTGATAAGCCTAAATATCTTCGTGATTGCCTGGTCCCCTACCCTGAAGCTACCAGCGCCGCTGTAAGAGTTAGACATCCTGATGACCCACATAACCATTCGAAATTAGTGTGAATCATGCAATAGGAGGAAGAACGTTTAGTTATGCTGCACCAAGACTCTTCAACGACCTTCCACTTGATGTGAAGAATAGCAAAAATGTGGCAGCTTTCAAGAAAAACCTGAAGACTTATCTTTTTAGAAAGTGTTATAATGGTGACCTGAAAACTATTAAGCCTAAATACAAATGCTAGCGAGATAACTGATAAGATACAGAGCAAAATATTAACTGGAAAGAAATTATTTTCACACACCAAGGCCCGCCTGAACAGACTTTTAGTGTCTGACAGTCTGATGGAGGGCGAGAAATAAACCCGTAAAAAGTAAAGTAAGTAAGGTAAATTTCCTAAATTCAAGGTAATTTCTGAGATAATCGCATTCAAAACAGCTGAGAGCGACAAACACATGGTAACAGTGTTGCCAGGTGGATTAGTCTTTCCCATTTTCACAAATATATTTTCTGATTATGTAGGCTTTACTAATATAGAAATTACTCGCTATTAAGGTTTACTCATCTTTGTTTCTTCTTCATAGAATTTTGTACAGAATATCCCCATTTGACAACTCAAATCCCCAAATCTAGGAATAAATCCCCATATCTGGCAATATTGCATGGTAATGTATTATGACAAAAGTGTTAAAAAAGAAAAACAAACCAACAGCAAAGGAATTGAGACCAATAGCGCTCACCAATGTATCATATAAAATATACATGGCTTTTATCAAAGATGAAATAGAAGGACATCTAAGAAGTAACAATGCCATAGAGGATAGTCAAGCGGGATTTACAGAGGGAGGAAGGATTGAGGATAATATATTCATCTTACAGTACATGGTCGAAGAAACTTTCAAAAATAAGAAAAAACTCATAGTTGCCTCTTTAGATTTCAAAAAAGCTTTCGATTCCATAAAAAGGGAAGCGCTGATAGAAACATTAAAGCAATATAAAGTACATACTAGTATAATTAACTCTATAGCAGAAGTATATGTGGGAGACTCGACTACGTTAGACATAGGGGAAAGAGTAGAACAAAAATTGAGCGTAAAGTAGTGGAATAAAGCAAGGCTGTACTGGCTTTACAACATTATTCCAATTAATTACTTATCAAATTATAAAACAAGTAGAAAAGGGAGGTAATGGTTTTAAAATGATATTATAACGCTAGTAGTATTCTTTTTTGCCGATGATGTCCTAGTGCTTGCTGAATTGAACATAAGGGAAGTGATAGATATAGGAAAGCAGTGTGGTTTAGACATAAATAGAGACAAAAGTAGCGTACTTATATATAATATGAAGGAGAAACCAGATAATATAGAGGGAATAAGAGTAGTAAGCAATATTAAATACCTAGGTATCAAGGTAGATGATAGTAGGAATATGTTCAAAACACAGAAATGTGAAATGATAGTTAAGGCGCAAAAGCTAGCTAATCTTACTTATTCGATCATAGAAAAAAGTTGTAATAAAATACTGATAGGGAAAACATACTGGAAAAGTGTAGCACTACCTTCTATATTATATGGAACAAACGTAATTAACTTAACGGAAACGGAAATAGAAAAGTTGCAGAGAATAGAGAATGGAGTGTATAGAAGGATGTTAGGGGGTGTAAAGAATACAGCAATTGTAGCCTTGAGAGAGGATGTAGGAGCATCTGCTATGAAAACAAGGGTAATGCATGGAAAGCTGAGGTACCTTAATAGCATTTATAAGGGAGAAAAGGACTTACTAACAGCAATAGTCAATGATATGGAAGAAAAAGAGAGGAAGTGGTGGATGCATGTGAAGAAGTATGCTGAGGAATATGGGATGGCGATGAGAGAAGTCAAGAGATGTACGAAAGAGGACATAAAGAAGAGAACAAGAGAATGGGACACAAGCAAATGGAAGAGTGAAATGGAGTGCAAGGAGAGTCTAATTTTGTATAAAAACTGGAAAAGTGAAATCAAGGAGGAGGAAGTGTATGACAACACATTTTCGTCAATTTTATTATTCAGAGCAAGGACAAACTCTTTGGGCTTGAATATAAAAAACAGACACCAAGATGGAAATATAAACTGTGTATTCTGTGATGTAGAAGAAAATGCTAGCCACTTTATGTTATATTGTCCACAGTTTAGTGATATAAGAATAAAAGCAATTGAGCTCCAACAACCATACGAAGAATATAGTGCACAGACAGCTGGAAAATTCCTTTTTTGTGAAGAAAATATTGAAAATAAGAAAAGAGTACTACAACAAATGTGGATGAAAAGAGAAAAACTAGTAAAAATAAGGAACACACAAAACTAAAAGACACAGAGGCGCCGTTGCAAAGGCAAAGCCTCAACCTGAATCTGATCTGATCTGATCTGATCTGTCATCTGTCACTTGTGACCGACAGTCCGACTGACCGTGTTGTGACCGTGCGTCACTAAGTCAGTCATCTTGTGGTAAGTTGTTGTCTTCTGCTTCTCGGGATACCGGAGCTATTTTAGGTTAAATTCAGACATAAATCGATGGAGAAACAAGTTGACCAACACAAGAACAGAATGGGTGTCTTGAAGAACAAATGGAAACACCAGTATGTAAGTGTGGATGGTTATTTTCAGTTTGTTATGATTATTTTTTCTTTAATTTCATCCAGTAGCGAATGTTGGTTTCATTGTAGTGTATTACAGTGCAATGTAACCTAGGAAATCAACTACTTTTTCTTATAGAAAAAATTACGCTTTCTTCGAAAATGACACTCGTTTTATATATATATATATATATATATATATATATATATATATATATATATATATACATATATACATATATACATATATACAGTTAAACTTTACCGTAAGGAAGATAGGGGATAGGGACAGGCATCGCTGGTAAGTCAGAGGTGGTTTGAAGGTAAATGTGGATAAGCCTGAATCTATGATTCTATGGTGAGCTTTAAGGAAGATAGAGACAGGATACCCGTACATGAGAGTAGATGAAGAGAATAGAGAGGAGAAGGGTAAGATGGATTATGGGAATATCACTGCGTGAAAGATTTGAAAGTGATAAAATGAGAATGGCAGGCATAGTGAAGGCTACAGAGGTGATAAGAGTGTCACGACTGAGATAGTAGGGGCACATGTTGAGGGTGGATGGCGGGGAAGGAGTGAGGAGGGCTTGGGAGGAAACCGTAAAGGGTAGAAGATCGAGGAGGTGCCAGGGAATTAGATGACGAGATAAGGTGAAGGATGATATGGAGGGAGGCAGAGGATTAGATGACGAGATAAGGTAAAAGATGATATGGAGAGAAGAGGTTTGGTAGAAGAGGAACCCTTTGATCGAAGGCATTGGAGTCATCAGGTAACGGACCCCATGATGTATGTTTAACGGTGGATAAGAAGATGGTATATCAGAGTTTTTTTTTTCTCTACCCAAAACCCCAGGTTCCCAACTGAATGGCCCCCAGTGTCATAGGATATAGTAGGGTATATCTTACTGTCTATTTATTTGCGACGAAACTAAAGGTAATTATTTAAGAAAACTGGAGTTTTTCAATATTAAACTTAGCCGGTGATTATATAAGCTGCAGCTCTGCTGCCCGACAGAAAAACTCTACGCTCAAAATCCGCCAGCGATCGCTATGCAGGTAGGGGGTGTACATCAACAGCGCCATCTGTCGAGCAGGTACTCAGTACTCAATGTAAACACAGAACTCAATTTTCTCTCTGTCGTGCCACCGGCAAGACCTACTAAATTCGCTGTTGCTTACTGGATTGGTTTTCACATATTTTGGTGAAGTACACATTTCTAGTTTTGAGCTTTCGCTTTGCAGACGTTATCTTCAATACATCCTTGCATTCTTTTATTGATTTTGGATTATTTGTTGACGACTTTGGATAGATTTTGAATTCCCCTTTGACTAATTCAAGATGGCTGACCCTTCTCAAGTCCCTAAATTCAGGAAATGTAATGCTAGGGACTGTTCAAGGCGTCTTCCGAAGGCCTCTATCGATCCTCACACCATTTGTTCCAATTGTTGGGATAAGACCTGTCAATTGGAAGATCGATGTGAGGAATGCGTTGGGCTTTCGGAATTCGATTTCATCGAATTCCAGAAATACACACGTAGGCTAGAGAGAGATAGAGTCAGGAGAAGTTCATCTCGCTCCGTTGATTTTTCCTCTCCTCATGCCCCACAACCTATTCCTTCCCCTGTAGTGGTTGCTCCTGATCCCCCTTCTAGCACTCAACAACCTTCGATGGCAGATATGATGCGTGCCATCCAGGCTCTGGGTGAGAGAGTCGAGTCATTGGCGAGTGACCGTAACCAACTCATGGCAGACGTCAAGGAGTTGAAGTGTAAGAGTGCAGTGGGTAGTGACAAAGTGAGTGGTAGTGTTGTGGAAAGTGTTGTAGATAGTGTTGCGCTTGAGGGTTCGTCTGTTCGTGCCTGTCGTCCTCCCAGTCCGGGACCTCTTGCAAGCTCCCAAGCCCAGGGAAGAAGCAATGTCGTACGACCAAAGGGTTCGAGAGGCTTTAATCAGCGAACAGACGTTCCCTCCGTGGTTTCGGGCGTATCTAACCAAGATCGCCCCACCCACACGAAGACGAGAGAGCCCATTTATTCCTCGTCTGCGGAAGAGGTTTCTCAAAAGAAACCATGGACCAAGGTCTCGCGGCCTCTTAAGCGCAAGTCGGTCCCTTCCGCGCAAGTCCAACGGCCCAGTTGTAGCCACTGGGTCAGTTCGGACTCGCTGCAGTCTTCCGATGACTGCACACCTCCTAAGAGAGGCAAAGCGGTACCGCATCAGGCAGTAACACCGTCTGTTGCCGCACCTGCTACTGTAGACCCTAAGTGGTCTTTGCTGCAGACCATGCAGTCACAGTTAACGTCATTGATGCAGGACTTTCGTGCGGAGAAGGTTGACGCTGCACCAACCTCTAACCTACAACCACCCACGGTTGTGCGTCCAGTGGACGCTGAGGCTACCTTCTCCCGCACTCCAGCTGTGAGAGTCCCGCCACCCATGCGTTCCAGTGTACCCTGCCAGCCGCATGTTGACGTTCAGCGACGCACGGAACCTTCCGTTGACATTCGCGAGTTACAACAACAACCTAAGTTGTTTTGTTTTGACGCGGTGCGTCAACCTCCGCAACCCAGTGTGGTTACCACTACTCGCCCACAGCAGACTAGACAGTCTGGAGTAGACGCTTTGCGCCCCCGCGCTGCTATGGTTGTTGCCAGTTCACAGACTGGGCAACAGTTCCATGACGTTGCGTCCGGTTCAGTCACGCATGCACCCGTGCTGCCGGACTCAGCTGACCAGCCGATTCCTACTCCTTTGCCGCTTCCTCCTCAGTTTTCAGATGATGGACTCTCTGATGATGACGACGCTGCACACATTGACGACCCGCATACGGACGTCGACGAACCCAAGACCACGCAACCCTCCTTGGACTTCAGGAAAGTTCTTGCACTGTTCAGGGAGATGTATCCTGATCAGTTTGTTTCTGCGGCCCCACGCTCTCCTCCATCTGAGTTCGCTTTAGGCACGCAGTCATCCGCGCCTGCCTTTACGAAGCTCGTCCTCGCCCGCTCGTCTAAGAGAGCTTTACGAGTGTTGGGAAAATGGATGCAGTCCAAAAAGAACCTTGGGAAGACTGCATTCACGTTTCCCCCTGCGAGACTCTCTTCCAGATCGAGCGTCTGGTATGCCACGGGAGAAGTTCTCGGCTTGGGAGTTCCTGCCTCTGCCCAGGGCGACTTCTCAAGTCTAGTAGACTCTCCCCGCAGGCTAGCCATGAGACGCTCTAAGATTTGTTGGTCTCCTTCAGACTTAGACCATCTGTTGAAAGGAGTGTTCAGAGCCTTCGAGGTTTTTAACTTTTTGGATTGGTGTTTGGGAGCGTTGAGCAGGAAGATCTCCCCTTCTGACAAGGAAACTTCCATGCTCATTATGTCCTGCATGGACAAGGCCATACGTGACGGTTCCAGTGAGCTTGCGGCTTCGTTCGTTTCCGGGGTCCTCAAGAAACGGGAAAACCTTTGCTCTTTCTTGTCAGCTGGAGTAACACCGTGTCAGAGATCGGAACTTATGTTTGCTCCTCTCTCAAAGTGCCTTTTCCCAGAGGAGTTGATAAAGGAGATTGCTGCCTCCTTGATTCAAAAAGACACTCATGACCTGGTTGCGTCCTCTGCCTGCAAAGCCACCCCTTTGCCTACCTTGTCTAGACCCAGGATGGACACTCCAGCGTCCAGATTCATTCCGCCCTTTCGTGGCAGAGCCTCCAGCAGAGGAGGTGCTCGTGCCGAAGGGAGACGTGGGAAGAAGAAAGGTACCAAGTCCTTTAAGGGCAGAGTCTGACTGCCACCTTCTTCAGACAGCAGTGGGAGCCAGACTCAAGAACTTCTGGCAGACCTGGGAGAAAAGGGGCGCAGATGCACAATCTGTGAAGTTGCTCAGAGAAGGGTACAAGATCTCGTTTGTACGCAAACCCCCTCTAGCAACGTCTCCCATCAATCTCTCTCCCAGGTACAGAGAGGAGGACAAGAGACTAGCTTTGAAGCAAGAGGTGTCTCTCTTACTAGAAAAGGGAGCGGTAGTCAAAGTCCGGGACCATCAATCCCCGGGCTTCTACAACCGTCTCTTCTTAGTGGTAAAGAAGACAGGAGGGTGGAGGCCGGTGCTAGACGTCAATGCGCTGAATGTCTTTGTCACAAAGCAGACGTTCGCCATGGAGACCACAAAGTCTGTTCTAGCAGCGGTCAGGAAGGAAGACTGGATGGTCTCTTTAGACCTAAGGGACGCTTACTTTCACGTCCCCATCCACCCAGAATCCCAACCTTTTCTGAGGTTCGTTTACGAAAAGGTTGTCTACCAATTTCAAGCCCTGTGCTTTGGCCTAAGCACGGCTCCTCTTGTCTTTACGAAACTGATGAGGAATATTGCCAAGTTCCTGCATTTAGCGGATATCAGAGCCTCCCTCTATTTGGACGACTGGCTTCTAAGAGCTTCTTCCAGTCGTCGCTGTCTGGAGAATCTAAAGTGGACTCTAGATCTGACCAAGGAATTGGGTCTCCTGGTCAATATGGAAAAGTCCCAACTGGTCCCATCCCAAACTATAGTGTACTTAGGGATGGAGATTCACAGTCAAGCTTTTCAGGCTTTTCCGTCGGCCCCCAGAACAAGTCAAGACCAAGGATGCATCCAGAACATGCTAAAGAAGGACCGATGTTCAGTCAGACAGTGGATGAGTCTGATAGGGACGCTTTCATCCCTGGAACAGTTCATTTCGTTAGGGAGACTGCACCTCCGTCCCCTTCAATTTCACCTAGCTGTTCACTGGAAAAAGGACAAGACGCTAGAAGCGGTCTCGATCCCCATTTCCGAGAAGATGAAGTCATCACTGACTTGGTGGAAGGACAACATCAACCTCAGAGAGGGTCTGCCCCTGGCTGTTCAGACCCCCAACCACGTTCTCTTCTCAGACGCATCGGACACGGGCTGGGGTGCGGCATTAGACGGTCGGGAATGCTCGGGAACTTGGAACTCGAATCAAAGAACGTTACATATCAACTGCAAGGAGCTACTGGCAGTTCATCTGGCCTTGAAAAGCTTCAAGTCCCTCCTTCTAGGCAAGGTGGTGGAGGTGAACTCAGACAACACCACGGCCTTGGCGTACATCTCCAAGCAAGGAGGGACCCATTCTATGACGTTGTACGAGATCGCAAGGGACCTCCTCACCTGGTCAAGAGATCTAAACCTTTCTCTAGTAACGAGGTTCATTCAAGGCAACATGAATGTCATGGCGGATTGCCTCAGTCGGAAGGGTCAAATCATTCCAACAGAATGGACCCTACACAAGGATGTGTGCAAGAGACTATGGGCCACATGGGGCCAACCTACCATAGATCTCTTTGCAACCTCGATGACCAAGAGGCTCCCAATTTATTGCTCGCCAATCCCGGACCCAGCAGCAGTTCATATAGATGCCTTTCTACTGGATTGGTCCCATCTAGACCTTTATGCATTCCCCCCGTTCAAGATTGTCAACAAGGTACTGCAGAAGTTCGCCTCTCACGAAGGGACAAGGTTGACGTTAGTTGCTCCCCTCTGGCCCGCGAGAGAATGGTTCACCGAGGTACTTCAATGGCTGGTGGACGTTCCCAGAACTCTTCCTCTAAGAGTGGACCTTCTACGTCAGCCACACGTAAAGAAGGTACACCCAGGCCTCCACGCTCTTCGTCTGACTGCCTTCAGACTATCGAAAGACTCTCGAGAGCTAGAGGCTTTTCGAAGGAGGCAGCCAGGGCGATTGCTAGAGCAAGGAGGACATCCACTCTTAGAGTCTACCAGTCGAAGTGGGAAGTCTTCCGAAACTGGTGCAAGTCGGTATCAGTATCCTCAACCAGTACCTCTGTAACCCAAATAGCTGACTTCCTATTATACCTGAGGAAAGAAAGATCTCTTTCAGCTCCCACGATCAAAGGTTACAGAAGCATGTTGGCAGCAGTCTTCCGTCACAGAGGCTTAGATCTTTCTAACAACAAAGATCTACAGGACCTCCTTAAGTCTTTTGAGACCTCGAAGGAGCGTCGTTTGGCTACACCGGGTTGGAATTTAGATGTGGTACTAAGATTCCTTATGTCAGAAAGGTTCGAGCCACTACAATCAGCCTCCTTTAAAGATCTCACTTTAAAGACACTTTTCCTCGTTTGCTTAGCAACAGCTAAAAGAGTCAGTGAGATACACGCCTTCAGCAGGAACATCGGATTTTCATCTGAAACGGCTACATGTTCTTTACAGCTTGGTTTTCTAGCCAAAAACGAGCTACCTTCTCGTCCTTGGCCGAAATCGTTCGATATTCCAAGCCTTTCAAATTGGGTTGGAAATGAACTAGAAAGAGTCTTATGCCCTGTTAGAGCTCTTAAGTTCTATTTAAGACGAACTAAACCTTTACGAGGACAGTCAGAAGCTTTATGGTGTGCTATTAAGAAACCTTCTTTACCTATGTCAAAGAATGCAGTTTCCTATTATATCAGACTGTTGATACGAGAAGCTCATTCCCATCTGAATGAGGAAGACCATGCTTTGCTGAAGGTAAGGACACATGAAGTTAGAGCTGTCGCAACTTCAGTGGCCTTTAAACAAAATAGATCTCTGCAGAGTATAATGGACGCAACCTATTGGAGAAGCAAGTCAGTGTTCGCGTCTTTTTATCTTAAAGATGTCCAGTCTCTTTACGAGAACTGCTACACCCTGGGACCATTCGTAGCAGCGAGTGCAGTAGTGGGTGAGGGCTCAACCACTACATTCCCCTAATTCCATAACCTTTTTTAATCTTTCTCTTGAAATGTTTTTTATTGTTGTTTTTTGGGTTGTCCGGAAGGCTAAGAAGCCTTTCGCATCCTGGTTGATTTGGCGGGTGGTCAAATTCTTTTCTTGAGAAGCGCCTAGATTAGAGGTTTTGATGAGGTCCTTTAGTATGGGTTGCAACCCTTGATACTTCAGCTCCTAGGAGTCGCTCAGCATCCTAAGAGGATCGCGAGGCTCAGTAAGGAAGACGTACTTAAAAAAGGCAGAGTAATTGTTCAAGTCGACTTCCTTACCAGGTACTTATTTATTTTATGTTTGTTATTTTGAATAACTGCTAAAATGAAATACAAAATCCTTAGCTCATAATAATGTAAACAATTAATGCTGGTCTCTACCCACCCCCCTGGGTGTGAATCAGCTTATATAATCACCGGCTAAGTTTGATATTGAAAAATGTTATTTTTATTAATAAAATAAATTTTTGAATATACTTACCCGGTGATTATATATTAAAGTACCCTCCCTTCCTCCCCAATAGAGACCCAGTGGACCGAGGAGAAAATTGAGTTCTGTGTTTACATTGAGTACTGAGTACCTGCTCGACAGATGGCGCTGTTGATGTACACCCCCTACCTGCATAGCGATCGCTGTCGGATTTTGAGCGTAGAGTTTTTCTGTCGGGCAGCAGAGCTGCAGCTTATATAATCACCGGGTAAGTATATTCAAAAATTTATTTTATTAATAAAAATAACATTTTTCTATAGGAGACTGTTTTTTATTAGGAAAGTTTTCCCATCCCATACTATAATAATACCAGCTATTTTTTTCGTAAAAATGTATCGGCTATAATGCTTTAGTTGGTATTTATGAGTAACAGAGACTTAATTTAGACATACTCAAGACAGGGCTATAGTTTGTTACCATGTCAACATCGCCTGAACTTGGGGTAGTCACAGTAAGGTAAGTCCATAACATCTTGGTAGGGTACGTTAGGCTAAATCACCAGTAAGTTCTAGAGATTTTTATTTGATATAAGACCGTTGCTAATGTCGATTTCACCACTGAGTGATACACGGCAAATTTGTCATTTGCCGTTATTCTAGTGGATTTATAGATTAGGACACTACTGTATTTCAGAGTTGAAAATGTAATTTTTATAGTTGAAAATATAATTTTCATAGTGTAAAATGTAATTTTCATAGTTGAAAATGTCATTTTCATACAGTAGTTGAAAATGTCATTTTCATATGATTGTCTTTCACACTATAGTTTATTCCTAGGCTAATATTAGTAGTGAGGTGTGAGAGAGGAACTGAGATTTTATTTGATGATTAAAAACAGAAAACCTAAAATGTAAGAATACATAATAGCCTAACCTAACCTTGGCAGTCATTTTCTTGCCTTGATAGAGAGGGGAGTTCCACCTTCCTTATAAATCTATGACCTAACCTAGGGACGTGATATTTCCGGTGAATAATTATGACTCGCAATTGTTGAGAATGTTTTAGTAAAAACATTAGCTTTGAAATACCATAATCTTCTGAACTAACAAAATATAGAAGAGGCATTGTTAGAATAATAAAGACTAGTTTAATTCATTGTTCTGGCAATTTGTATAACCTTTGGGCCGAGGCTGTGACTACATTGATGGTTTAAGAATCATAAGCCTTATGAATTTAAACCAATTTAGGCCAACCTGGTGCCATTTTAGATTAGTTTTGGCAAGCTGACTTATAGACCTATTATTCGTCTTGTATGCTAAACTATTAACCGATTCCATTAAAGTGAAATTTTTCTTATTATGGGGCATGTTTGTTATGAATGTTACAAACTTTAATGATAAATTAGTGTTATATTACAGGTGCAGTTGTTTAAGATTAGTCATCTTTTAAGAGGTCAACTATTATTATTAGAATTCTCCCATTGCAAACTCCAGTGGTTGTTACTGTATGTATGTATTATTATTATTATTACAAGCTAGGCTACAACCGTATTTGGAAAAGTAAGATGCTATAAAGCCCAAGTGCTCCAACAGGGAAAAATAGCCCAGTGAGGAAAGAAAAGGTAATAAACAAACTACAAGAGAAGAATGAACAATCAAAATAAAGTATTTCAAGAACAGTAACAACATTAAATTAGATCCTTCACATATAAAATATAAGCCAAGATGAAGGAAATTAGAAAAAAATATGCCCTAATTTCATCTACAGTACTGTACACGAAAAATTTTCATGGAGTTTACTCCATCTCTGAAAAATAACTTGAATAACTATGCTTATGACTAGTTAGTATTCACATTTATAGCTGTATGCTACCGTGTATAACTTGGAGAAGGTTTTCTTTATCACATTCCGGGTCTTAATTTGTCATGGCTATAACTCGCTCCCAACTTACCTTGGCCACAAGTATTGTCAGTCACTGAATGAAATATAAGGATGCATCTTAATCTAATGTAAGGAGCCAGTTCTTATTGACAAAGGGCATTCCCTAGTCGCTCCTTACTCTGCATACATTTAGCATATTCCTTACCTCAATTTTGGGGAAAGTTATTAAGTGGTAGAAGGTTTGATTCATTTGAAAAAAAAAGTGTTGTTCCTACGCATATACAAACTTTTCGTCCTTTTAAATATCTAACCTGAGTAAGGCATCATAGGAATCTTTCCCTCAAGGTGGTGGTTGTTCTTTGCATCAGCAAGAGAGTAGGCGAGTTTCAGAATCTGCATAATGTTAAACCTTTGTGAGACTCGGTACCAATCTGTCTTGAACACCAATTAACAACCCACTTGATCCTATCCCACCATGGGAATTGACTCGAAGAGGTGGTGTCTCATTATGGCACATTAGTGTTACTAGAGGAGGACTTGTCACCTCGCTGTCAAGCATTTCAGCCTTCTCATTATCCCCAACAAGAATAAGAGGTGTCCAGACATTGTTCCTTCTTGTTTGGTGAGTCTGTTTGCTTATAGATATGACTTTGGTCAGTGTTTACCTCTACTCTCTCAAGGAAGATCTCGCTTGCCTATCTCTGTCATTAGTTTACTGGTTAGCATGTCAGCGTACTTGGGAGCTAAAGGTTGGATCTGAAGGTGTCGGACCACCTTTGCCTATCTGTATCTTACAGACGTTGCTCGAAGGCCCTTTTCTTTGGTCCAGAGGTAACTGTTCAGTATTTTTTAAAACTCCCAGTTCCGTCATGAGACTTGGTATGCATCTTGCCTAAAGTAACACCTTTAGCATAAGTCTTGAGGAAAGGTAGAACGACTGGCTCTTCTACCTCACGTACATCTCTCAAGGGGATCAGCAGCTGTAACCATTACTTTCTGGTCGGAGATCTGTTGCTGGCGAGTTTACATAATGTAGAATTATTTGTGCAAAGGATGGTTCGATGTCTTACCAAACATTTATGTCTGGTGTGACACAGCTAACCATTTTCCTGCTAGGGAGATAGGTCTCCATAACCTGATACAGGCTTCCTTTTAAGCCAGTAAGGGCCAAGGACCTAACAGCTTTTATATTCCTATGATTATATGTTAGGAGATGGGTGGAGTTGTCGTCCTCATCCCCGTATAGTTCTGTGAACCCCATTTAACACTGGAATGCCAATCAAGACTTCAGTTTCACCCTAGGGTTTACTTTGAACGTGGTATTTTGCTTGATGTGATACTTATTAGCACAGTTGTTGGGTCCAACTATTGTTTGTTCCAACACGAATACTTACCTCGAACTACTTTCTTAGGAGTTACCTGTAACCTCCTCTCTACCGACCAGAGTTTTGTGTAGGGTACCCTCTACTGTACCCCGTTTTCTATGGAGGCCTACCCCCGGCATTAAAGAATGTGCCCCGAGGGTAGGCTTATCGCTAGGTCGATGTCCGCCCGGGTCAACAGCTCCAGTAAGTTCTCTGGTCGCAACGTGTCAACACGTCGCCCTCGTTCTCTATCGATCCTTTGTGTGCGTTCTGTGTCCCACGTGTTCCCCGCGTGTTAACTTGTGTTTCCTGTGTACTGTTCCCGGGTGTTCCTGTGTGTTCACCTTCCACCCTTGTGCTTACCCAGTGTATTCCTTGATTCCCTTCGTGCTTGTGTCTTGCGTGTGTGCATTATGGAGCAAATCCGCCGTTGTCCTGGGCCTAGAGCCGGTAAATCGTATGGAGCGTTCCTCTCCAAGCCTGAAGTGGACCCTCACTCCCTTTGCTCCTCCTGTAGGGGAAGGGTTTGTTCGTCAGCAGATATGTGCCCCGAGTGTGTAGGTTGGAGTGATATCCAGTGGGTACGTTACGGAACTAAAAAGAGGAAATCGGCGAAACGTTCCCCCAGAAAAGCTAGCGTTACTTCGCCGCTACCATCACCCAGTGAGCGGTCCGACGGGGCCTCTGTTTCGCCGTCCCCTACACAGAGTAGGGGCCGAGGTAAGTCTGTCGTGGAGAAGGAACAAAGCGGTCTTCCCCAAGAGTCTAGTGAAGGTGCAGTGGCAGTTGCGGGTCCTTCTAGGGCTAGTGAAGAACCCAGTAGTGCGTCCGGAGAGTCGGCCCTTGTGCTCGGGGGGCACGTGTCCTCCGATGATCCATTGTGGGGTAGTAACGTTGTGTCTGTGTCTTCGCCGCCCTCGTGGGCCTGTGCTTCAGGGTCTTCGGTAGGCGGCGACAACCAAAATAAGTTACGGTCTACGGGTAATGATGCCTTCGGTTGGAAGCTTCCGAAGACACCAGGTAGGTCCCCGTTACGAATGGAAGAGGGCCTGGACCCCTGGCTTCCTAGCATGGAGCGTCATGGATCGTTCCCGGCCCCTCTCACGGAAGTCCCCGAAGATTTCCTTCAACCGTCGACCTCGGGCACTCAACGAGTTACGAAGTCCCCCGCAGTCCCCGCTACCGCCCGCCATACGATAAGTGCAGTGTCGTCGGGTTCTTCAGAAGATTATTACTCGTCGGGGGAAGAAGCCAGGAGAAAACATCGTCGTCAGAGAGAGCGGTCCAGGAGCAGGCGTTCCCGTTCTAGGTCGCGCTCCAAGTACAGTAGGAAGCGCTCCCGCTCCCCAGGGCGTAAGTACAGGAGGAGTAGGTCTCCTGATGGCGATTGGGTCTTCGTACCCCGGGAGTCAAGAGTACTTTGTTCCCCGGACCGCCGGTCCAGGGAGTTCTCGCCAAGGATACCTTCCTCCAAACACGGCCTTGACCCTCGCAACCAAGTTCGCAGGAAGGACTCTACAGGTAGGCGTAAGTCCTCGAAGCCTCCGGTTCACTCCGCCCAGCGGGGGGAAACGCGCTTCTTTTCGGGCAGCCTGGCCGAACCAGCCCAGCTGGTGCGGCCTTCGGGTCGGAAGGAACGGTTCCCGCTGTCGGGTCAGCCCACGGGAACCGCGTCCTCGTCATCCAGAGCCCTTGAGCGGACGAGAGTCCTCGCTGAGTCGGCGATGCCTGCATTAACCCAGGCCCCTGGTGCGGACGTCCCCGCCGATGAAGTCCAGTACCTCGGTAGGACGGCACCCCTGGCTCCAAGAACTAGACGTCCGGTCGGTGTGCCCGGCAACCCAGCTCCTCGGTCTCAAGCCGAGACCTCGGCTGACGGGAGGGAGGGTTCCCCAACGGAGGACTCGGCCTAGAGGAGGGTGATTGGCCTTATCAGGAGGCACCATAAGATTGAGGAACCTGCAGCTACGGACGAAGACTACTGGAGGTCAAGCCTGTTATGGATGATGCAGACCCCTACCCAACCTAAGACGTCTCTAGCGCTTCCTCTAGCCCGAGATCTGGTCCTAGGGCAAGAGTATGTGGACAAAGTGGAGGCTAGTAATGCCGAGGCCCCCAAAACCCAGAGTTCCTCAAAATTGCTCCAGGGCCTCAAGACTCAGGGCAAAGTATATGTGCCAGAGGCGCGTCGCCCAGGCCCCTGTAAAGTGGAATCTTCCCTTGACATCCTGGGTCAGGACGTCTCAGAGGATAGAGCCTCTTTGGCCCCAGTTTGTTTCTCTCCATCGGAGGCCTCCATGATGGAAGAGATGTCAAGGGATCTGGTGAACGTCTCCTCTTGGCTGGACTGGTGGGCTTCCACCTTAGTAGGAGTACAAGCCTCGTTCGACCCCGCGGACCCTGACCAGCAGAACCTCCTGAGGGAACTTATTACCTCCGGGGGTAAAACCTTAAAGTTTTTAACGTACCAGTCGCTCGCCTTGACAGCTAACTGGGTACTCCGCAAAAGAGACACCGTACTGGCTAAGGTGTCCCGGAAGGTTCCAGACAGGGAAGCGCGGGCCATGAGGAGCCTACCCTTGTGGGGGGACTCCTTGTTTCCCCTAAAAGAACTAGAGACCATCATGGAGAAGGTCTCGAAGAGGAAAGATTCTAACACCCCCAGGCCTACGCCTTCTAGGAGACCGCCCTATAAGAGGTCCGTCTCAGATAGTGCCGCGACGGCCCAGGCCTCTCCCAGCACGACGAGGAGAGAGGCTCCCTCTTCCTCCTGGTCCTCAGCGCCTCAGCATCCTCAAGCTCCTTCAGAACAGGTTACTCTGCCTCTAGGAGAGGCCGTTCAGGCCACCCCTCCAGAAGGAGATAGAGTGGGAGGCCCCCTATCCCCGCCCAAGCCTCGGGTTGGGGGATGCCTCAGACTACATTGGCAAGCATGGAAGGTTCACGGAGCAGAGCCTTGGACAGTGTCCGTACTAAAAGAGGGCTACAGACTACCGTTCTTAGCAGAACCACCCCCTCTTAATCCCGGCCAGCCGGGCGGAATGGCTGGCTCCCAAAGACCCGTTGAAGAAGACCGCTCTTCAAGAGGAGGTGTCCTCCATGTTAGAGAAGGGCGCCATGGAAGAAATTCTCCTCCCAGGCCCGGGTTTCTACAGTCGTCTGTTCCTGGTAGAAAAAGCGACGGGGGGGGGTGGAGGCCGGTTATAGATCTGTCGGCTCTCAACAAGTTCATCAAGAAGACAGACTTCAAAATGGACACTCCGAAGTCAGTCCTGCTGTCCTTGAGGGAGAAAGATTACATGATGACCATAGACCTCAAGGACACCTACTTTCAAATTCCGGTCCACCCCTCGAGTCGAAAGTTTCTCCGGGTGAAATGGGGTTCCCATATCCTGCAATTCAAGACCCTTTGCTTCGGATTGTCAACAGCGCCCCAGGTGTTCACGAGAGTCTTCACGACTGTCTCAGTGTGGGCTCACGAACGAGGCATTCGCCTCATCCGATACCTGGACGACTGGTTGCATCTTTCCTCCTTGAAGGACCTCTTGGAGGAACAAGGGATGAAACTCCTACAGTTTTGCAAGGATTTGGGCATCGTAATCAACCCGGAAAAAATCAAATCTATCCCCATCCACCAGAATGACCTACTTGGGAATGACGTTAGATACCATTCTGGGAAAAGCCTTCCCTTCGGGAGACAGAATAAACAACCTCATGGAAATCATTCGGCTGTTCCTGTCGGGGCGTCCCAGGAGAGCGAAAGACTGGCAGAGACTGATAGGTCACCTGGTCTCATTGGAGAAACTAGTTCCCCAAGGGAGGGTAAGGCTCAGAGCCGTGCAATGGAACCTGAAGAACCTCTGGTGCCAACTGGACTCTCAACAAGTCCTAATCCCAGTTCTACCAAACACGAGGCCCTCCCTGGAATGGTGGCATTGCCGGTCGAACTCACTCAAGGGGATGCCCTTCGCGAGCGACCCCCCCCCCCCCCCCCCGAGTTACTACTGTTCACAGACGCCTCCAACCAAGGGTGGGGAGCCCATCTCCTCGACGAAACAGCACGAGGGACCTGGTTGGACGGAGAAAAGGAACTCCACATCAATGTCCTGGAGTTGAAGGCAGTCCAGAAGGCTTGCCTACACTTCGCAGGTCTTCTAAAGGGAAACACCGCGGCGTTGATGTGCGACAACGCCACGGTAGTAGCATACATAAAGAAGCAAGGAGGCTTGAAGTCGAAGGAGTTGTGCGATCTCACCATAAAAATTCTAGATTGGGCAGAAGAGAACCAAGTGGTGTTGTTAGCAAGGTTCATTCCCGGGAAGAAAAACGTGCTGGCCGACGGTCTCAGCAGAGTGGGCCAGATAGTAGGGACAGAATGGTCCCTCCTCCCAGAAGTAGCCAAGCTCATCATCCAACGTTGGGGTTCCCTGGTGATGGACCTCTTTGCAACAAAACTCAACGCCCAACTCCCCGTATATTGTTCTCCTGTACCAGACCCGAAAGCAGCCTTGGAAGACGCCTTTCAGCACAAGTGGGACAATCTAGACGTGTACGCTTTTCCCCCTTTCACGTTGATAAGGCAGGTGCTCAACAGAGTAAGGACAGCCCGAAACCTAAAGATGACTTTGGTAGCGCCCTGGTGGCCGGAGAGAGAGTGGTTCGCGGACCTAAAAGACCTGGGGAGCCAACCACCGTGGCCTCTGCCCGACAGGTCAGATCTTCTGCATCAACCTCATTTTCTCAGGCTCCACGACAACCCACTCTCCCTACGTCTTCACGCCTGGAGACTATCGAGCGACTCCTGAAGAAAGAAGGATATTCTTCATCCACTGCTAAGAGAATGTCGCTATACCTGAGAAAGTCTTCAGCCGCGGTCTACCAGGCTAAGTGGGCCTCCTTCACGAAGTGGTGCTCGGAGAGGCACATTAAGCCTCTTAAGGCATCTGTCCCAGACATAGCAGATTTTCTGGTGTTTCTCAGAGACAAGATGGGAATGTCAATCCCAGCCATAAAAGGGGTTCGGGCCGCCTTAGGCCAAGTCTTCCTCCTGAAGGGCATCGACCTGGGGGCCTCTAGGCACATAGCGATGCTTGTCAAAAGCTTCGAGCAGTCCTGCCCCCCACAGGCGAGTAGGGTGCCCCAGTGGGACTTAGCTAAGGTCCTGAAGATGTTGTGTGGCCCCCCCTTTGAACCTTTGAAAGATATCGTGGAGAGGGATCTCACTCTCAAGGCCGTCTTCTTGCTGGCCTTGGCGTCCGCTAAGAGAGTGGGTGAGATCCATGGGCTTTCATATGACGTTTCTCATTCGAAGGGGTGGAAAGAAGTATCCTTTAAGTTCGTTCCTTCTTTTGTGGCGAAGACCCAGAACCCAGCAGTCTGGGATCCGAAGTTCGAAGGTTTCTCAATACCAGCCATCCCTAGGACGGGTAATTCGGAGGATTTGAAATTATGCCCTGTACGGACCATTAGAAAATACCTTGAAAGAACGGCTCATCTCCGCCCAGGCATCAAGAGCCTCTTCGTAGCCACGGGTATTACTAAGAAGCAAGTGTCCAAGAACATCATTTCCTTCTGGTTGAGACAAGTTATTGCCAGAGCCTACAAGGAGGAAGGCATGACCGTGCCAGGCACCCCCAGACCTCATGACATCAGAGGCCTGAGCACGTCCTTAGCCTTTGGGAAAAACATGGCCGTGGGTCAGATCCTTCGAGCAGGTACTTGGTCGAACCAGTCAACCTTTACTGCCCATTACCTCAAGGACTACTCGAGGAAGTCCTTAGACGGGTTCTCCATTGCAACAGTCATCTCCGCCCTCCAAGTGGTGTAACGGTAAAAGCCCCAGGCTTGATCACGGATAGCAACCGGGAGAGACAGGTGCGTTTTCTTTCCATCCTACCCAGTTGCTCCCTAGCCTCATCGGGGAGTACCAACTTGTACCATTGGATAACACATTCTTCACGACTACGCTACTGGATGCAACATCAGAAGAAGTTTTTCAAAGGGTGAGTACTTAGACACTAACGTGAGCTCTTTGTGTAGTTACCCTCTCGTCCGTTTTCTAGTATGTACCGTTATTCCTGGGCCTCTTGGCCTCCGCTTACCGGGTCTGTAGGTCAGAATAGCACTCCCGCCTCCTAAAGTGTAAGTCTCCTAAGAAAGTAGTTCGAGGTAAGTTTTCGTGTTGGAACAAATCAAAAATTTTAAGTAATTTTTATTTTTCCTAACATACTTACCGAGAACTACTTTCGGGTAATGGCCCTCCCTTCCTTCCCCGAGTGCCTCTCTTCCCTTGCAAGCATTGTGCTACTTCAATAGAACTTACTGGAGCTGTTGACCCGGGCGGACATCGACCTAGCGATAAGCCTACCCTCGGGGCACATTCTTTAATGCCGGGGGTAGGCCTCCATAGAAAACGGGGTAGAGGGTACCCTACACAAAACTCTGGTCGGTAGAGAGGAGGTTACAGGTAACTCCTAAGAAAGTAGTTCTCGGTAAGTATGTTAGGAAAAATAAAAATTACTTAAAATTTTTTCTTTTTTACCTTTTAATAGTTAGATTCATTTATGGAAGGTGATGGGTTAGCACCTCTAATAATGGTTGGTTCTATAGTTTCTATGACAAGATGTTGAATGGAAGAACTTCTAGAAAGGCAACATAAGTCAATTATGGGCCACCAATGTAGATTCCCCTCAGCCCAGACAGCTCATATATCATGGCAGTTTGGGTTGACCAAAATCATGTTCTTCAACCAGTTTGACTCGTACGACTCGTAGACAATGGGCAAATGGGATGGGGCTTTACTTGATTAATACAATACACATTGGTCATAAGAATTAGCATCTTATAAGAGGTTAATACTGTCAGGGCACCTCAAGTAGTGTATCAGTACTTTAGTCATTACAGTCAGCCCTCCCTATTCTTGGGTTCTTTCAACATGATTTTGATCATTCGCGATACAGAGAACTGTATAACCTGTTAAATAAAAAATTGACATCTTCGCAGTCTCGCAATAAATACTTTCATGGCATGGCAATTTCCTTTGCACCCAACATGTTTTGTAGTGTTTCCCTCTCCACACAGCACAATACCCCGTCTCACTCAACTCGGCCTTAGTCTTGCGTCATCTCTCCTCATATGTGCATCTCCTACTTCAGTCTTTTTTATATAGAATCACATTGTGATGCAGCGAAGTGATGTAAAAAGTCTGTACATATCCAGTGTGCTTATTGTGATTTTAGTATGAAATGTGATACATACTGTACATTGCACTACCCCATGGGACAAACAGTCGAGAGTCCAAATAGCTGCATCATGCTTCAGATTTACTGAGTAGAACTTCATACGTAAACGGTTAGTTGTACTGTTCTGGTGCTATTTCTTTTAGTTTTTACTGTACTGTATTACAGTCATTGTGTAATACTGTAATGTTATTGTTTATTAACTACTGTACATTACTGTAAACAAAATACCATACTTTACAGTACATGTAGTACTGTAGATATACTGCTCCCCAATCCCGGATTCCAAGGCACTCTGGCAAGATGCCTTTCAACAATGGTGGGACAACATCGACGTTTACGCCTTTCCCCCGTTCTGTCTGATGAGGAGGGTACTCAACAAGACCAGAATATCGGTCAATCTCTCTATGACCCTTATAGCTCCGCTATGGCATCATGCGGAATGGTTTCCGGACCTTTTGCAACTCCTAATGGAACTTCCAAGAGAACTCCCTCTACGACACGAGCTACTCAAACAACCACACGCTAACATCTTTCACAAAGCCGTACCTTCGCTTCGACTTCACACCTGGAGACTCCAGCATCTCCTCGCAGAGAGAGGTTTTTCGCAACAAGTTGCGAACAGGATGTCTGGACACCTGCGACGGTCATCTGCAGGGGTCTACCAGGCAAAGTGGAGAGTTTCTGTGGTTGGTGTCGTGGAAGGGGTATCTCTCCACTCGATGCCACTATTCCAGCAATAGTGGAGTTCTTCGTGTATTTGCGAGAAGAAATGCGCCTTTCAGTCTCGGCAGTGAAAGGCTATCGCTCAGCCTTAAGTCTAGCCTTCAGGCTCAAAGGAGTGGACATTTCTTCTTCGCTGGAACTTTCCCTACTCATACGAAGTTATGAACTTAACTGCCCTCAGTTGGAAGTGAGACCTCCTCCATGGAACGTGGTTCGAGTTGTCAGGTCTCTCAAGAGACCTCCCTACGAACCATTACGCCAGGCTTCGGATCGCCACCTGACTTGGAAGACGGTGTTTCTACTAGCTTTGGCCTCGGCCAAGCGAGTCAGTGAACTTCATGGTCTCTTGTATGACATCGGCCATTCAAGGGGAGGGGGGGAGGTAACGTTCAGATTCGTCCCTGAGTTTGTTGCTAAGACTCAGAATCCGGGAGTGCCGGACCCACGGTTAGACTCTTTCCAGGTTTCGAGTCTTCGTTCTGTAACAGATGACCCAGACCATCTCCTACTGTGCCCAGTAAGGAGTCTGAGGCTGTATCTTAAAAGAACGGCAGCAATTCGTCCCCAAGTGCAGGCATTGTTTGTGAGCACTGGGAAGACAAAGAGGAGGGTTACCAAGAATACCATCTCGGCATGGATTCGGAAGGTAATACACCTATCCCTGAATCCTGACCCTCCTCCATCACGTCGCCCTAGAGCACATGATGTCAGGGGCGTAGCTACATCCCTGGCCTTCAAAAAGAACTTCTCAGGGGTGTGGAAGCGTCAGACGACCTTCACAGCCCACTACCTGCAAGACGTGACCCACAATAGACTCTCAATACATTCTCTATCGGTCCTGTGGTGGCTGCACAACAGCTGGTTTAACCCTCAGGCTCCTTAATGGACAAGTAACAGAGGGTTGAGGGCATTGTTACCCGGTCTTAGTCTGCATGAATGAAAAGGTATGTCTGGCCCTTATTCTTTTTTTCATCCTCCCCTCTCTTGGGGAAAGCAGCATCCGGGGTTCTCTGCATGGCTGACCTCAAACCACTGCAGGTAAACCATGTTTCCTTGCGTTCCTAGTATTAAGTTAATACTGTCACGTCCCCATACCCTGACGAGGTGATATTGGGAGAGTCCTAGCCTAAAGTTTCCATCTAAAGGACTTAGGTCAACTTCCTAGGACGAGTCACTCTTCAACCTTCACACACAGCTTACGTAGGCCACAGCCCTTGCATAGCAAGGTGCTAGCGATGTTCAGGGACTCCTTATTGTTGAGTGCTGACACACTCGGATATTGAGTCCCCGGGCAAAGCCAAAAGCCAGTAATGGCCGGTACTTACCACCCCTCCTAAGGGTTGAGTCACCCATATTAAATAGCATGGTTTGTATTTCAGTTACGGAACAAATGACAAATTCGTAGGTAATTTGTATTTTTCCTAACTATACAAACCTTAGCTATTTAATCAAACTTGGCCGCCAGCCCTATCCCCCGTGAAGTCCTACCTCTAAGCAAAGTGAGCTCAGCACAGGTGTGTGTGAGGGAGGGGGGGTAGCAAGCTACCCTCCCTACCCCCCCCCCCCCCGCTAACTAGCGGTGGGGTAATAAACCCTTGTTAAAATTCTAATGGCTCGTCATTTCAGCTACGTCGAAAGTAATTACCCATATTAGATAGCTAAGGTTTGTATAATTAGGAAAAATACAAATTACCTACAAATTTGTCATGTTTTGAACTTGCAATTTATTTGAAGTAGAAATAGTTATTATTATTATTATTATTATTATTATTATTATTATTACTTGCTAAGCTACAACCCTAGTTGAAAAAGCAGGATGCTATAAGCCCAGGGGCTCCAACAGGGAAAACAGCCCAGTGAGGAAAGAAAACTAGGAAAAATAGAATATATTAAGAACTGCAACAACACTAAAATAAATATTTCCTATAAAAACTCCAACAAAACCAGAGGAAGAGAAATTAGATAGAATAGCATGCCTGAGTGTACCCTCAAGCAAGAGAACTCTATCCCAAGACAGTGGAAAGCCATGATACAGAGGCTATGGCACTACCCAAGACTAGAGAACAATGGTTTGATTTTGGAGTGTCCTTCTCCTAGAAGAGCTGCTTACCATAGCTAAAGAGTCACTTCTACCCTTACCAAGAGGAAAGTAGCCACTGAACAATTACAGTGCAGTAGTTAACCCCTTGAGAGAAGAAGAATTGTTTAGTTATCTCAGTGATGTCAGGTGTATGAGGCCAAGGAGAATATGTAAAGAATAGGCCAGACTATTCGGTGTACGTATGTGTAGGCAAAGAGAAAATGAACCGTAACCAGAGAGAAAGATCCAGTGTAGTACTCTGGCCAGTCGAAGGACCCCCATAACTCTCTAGCGTTAGTAATAATGGAGACATTAACAATAAACTACAAATGATTAATTGCACGTAACCCGTGCAGATCAGCGTATCAATTTTAGCTACGTACATACTACCCGCCCTTCAAATTTCCTGCGTCTTGCAGGGGTTAAGTTACACTCCCTGCCAGAACCGCCCCTCAAGGTCAAAGTGGGACCTGTTGGGTGGGCTGAGTTTGCACTTGCCCCCGTCAGCTAACTGCGGCCACCTCATTATAAGTTTTAACAGTTCTATCCAGCTTTGTGGAAAGCATACAGCACTCTCATTAAAGGACATAGAGGTTTGTATAGTTATGAAAGCTTCAAATTACTTTATTTAAACAATTTCTCATCATCTCACTCTGGAGATAGTTCTTAAAAGTGAATTTTTAATCGAGAATTACACTCTGAATTTTAATTTTACATTAATAATAACAATCATGCCTTCAGAATTTTTATTATACTTTTGTCCCTAATTATTTGCACTAATTTAGCTAGACCTCTATTGAAAGGTTCTACGTAGGGAGGTAGTGCTCTCAGTGAACTTCGGGCTTCATTGTAGGCATGACATCAGTGTCTTCAGCTTTCCTATGTCCCCTATTTGCTTTACAGTATATCCTTTTTTGTTCCGTAACCGAAATACAAACCACGCTATTTACAAAGGGTTTACTTTTAGCGCAGCTGAAATGACGAGCCAATAGTTTTTAATGAGGGTTAATTACCCCCGCGCTAGTTAGCGGGGGGTGGGGAAGGGTAGCTTGCTACCCCTCCCCCCTCCACACACCAGTGACTTGCTTCACTTCACTTTTGGCTCGGCGGTGATCAGACGTGTCTGCTCATCGCCTTCGTGACAGCCTTTAATTTTCTGCTTTTTCTTTTCAGCGTGTGTGTTGGTTGGAAGTTGACCTTCAGTTATTTTCTTTACTATGCGTACATGCCCTGGAGTTGCCGGCCGTCCTTGTGGGACTTTCATGTCGGACGTTAATACGGATCCACACACCCTCTGCCCTCAATGTCGGGGCCGACGGTGTGACCAGGAGAATATGTGCCGTGAGTGCAGGGAGTGGTCTGCCTCCCAGTGGGAGAGGTTTGGCCGTCGGCGTAAGAAGAAGCCCAAGAGAGACCGTTCTCCTCCGGGGTTAGCCTTGAAGGAGGAAGGTTCTCGGGACTCTTCTTCCGCCGCCCAAACCTCCTCCGAAGCTCCCCCTCGTCCGCCTCCTAAGGAGAGTCGGCCGAGTGGGAGCGCAGGCCCTTGTTCTGTTTCCCGACCTTCGGTGGGGGGAGAGGGCGTCGCCTCCCATAGCGAGGCGGTTCCCCCTCCTCCTCCGGGGGAGGTTATTGATAATGCCTTATCCAGTGATGATCTTTTACAGATTTGGTCGTCCCTGGGGCTTAAGGGCTTGCCCTCCAGGGTCGCTCTTATTGACCTTGTCTCGTTGGGGGCCGCTGTTAAGCAGTCGCCGGTGGTAGCAGAGGTAGACCCTCTGTCTATTGTCGACGTCGTGGTGACAGAGGCCTCCGACGTGGCCGGGCCCTCCGCAGGTGCTGTTGCTGGTGATGGTGCTAAAGGCTCTCCTCCTCCTTCCGTACATCCTTCGAAGGGGGAAGTGAGTCCTTCGGTCTCGACTGCTGCTCAGCTTCCTTTTGAGGGAAGTGCTTTGTCGGAGACTCCCCTTCGGAGGACCGATGGTCCCGACGATCTCCCCCGAGGCCGCCTCCGCCGTAAGGCTCACCGTCCTCTACGCCACAAGGGTCTCCCTTCCCCTTACAAGGCGACTAAGAGACGCCTTTTTGGGTCTTCATCCTCCGGGGGGGACTCTCCTCGTCAGCCTCAACCTACAGCTCCGCCCTCCTTGAACCTCTCTGCAGACCGCTCACCATCTCCTACCAGATCTTCGCCTTCTGGAGAACTCGTCACCCGACGGGCAACGGTCCCTTCGGGGCTAAGGGATCCTTCCCTTACGCGAGCAGTGCTAGCGCACAAGCGCTCTCCTGCTCGCCAGCGCTCTCCTGCTCGCCAGCGCTCTCCTGCTCGTCGACGATCTCCTGCTCGCCAAGACTCTCCTGCTCGCCGACGCTCACCTGCTCGTCGGCTCTCTCCTGATGTTCGCCCCCCTCGCCAGCGCTCTCCTGCTCGTCAGCTCTCTTCCGAGCGTCAGCGCTCATTTGAGGACCCTCGCCCTGCGGTCTCTGACCACCCTTTAGTTCCTGCGGAACTCCCTGCTCACCATCTGCCTGGTCCTGTGGCTACGCAACATCGTGCTGCGCGTGTGTCAGAAACACATGTTCGCCAACGCGCCAGCGATCTTCCCGTTCCTGCTCGTGAACGCGCCGCGCCACCTGTCCTCTCACATGAAACGCGTCGACCTTCTGCTCGCCAGCGATCTCCAGCTCGCCAGCGATCACCTACACGACAGCGAGAACCTCCTCGCCAGCGAGAACCTGCTTGCCAGCGCGCACAGGCGATCTTAGTATCGCCTATTCAACAGCGACAGCTAGCGCGCCGAAGTTCTCCAACGCTCCTGGAGGAACATGGTTCGCCAGCTTCTATCTCGCCATCGCGCGATCGCCCGCCTGCACATGCTGCTCGCCATCGCTCGCCATTGCACGATCGCCCTCCTGCGCATGCTGCTCGCCATCGCACGACCCTGCACGATCGCCCTCCTGCGGATGCTGATCACCATCGCACCCCATCACGCGATCAGCCACCTGCGCATGCTGCTCGCCATCGCTCGCCCCTGCACGATCGCCCTCCTACGCATGCTGCTCCTCATCGCACGACCCTGAACGATCGCCCTCTTGCGGATGCTGATCACCATCGCACCTCATCACGCGATCATTCACCTGCGCATGCTGCTCGCCATCGCTTACCATTACGCGGTCATTCACCTGCGCATGCTGCTCACCATCGCACACCAGTGCGTCGACATACCACATCGCGCCATCGCCAACTTGAGCGACTGCACTCACCAGCTCGTCATCGATCGCCTGTGGATCTACATCGCCAGCGATCTTCCTCACCTACGCGGCAGCGCGTTCCCTCGCCGTCGCGCCAACGCTTGCGTTCGTCGCCTCGGACACGTGTTCCTTTACCTGCCCACCCTCGCGCCCGCGCGATCGCTCGCCTGCGCAACCACTCGCCTGCGCGCCCGCGCGATCATCCACCTGCGCGCCCGCGCTCCCGTGCGACCATTCGCCCTCGCGCGACCATTCGCCCTCGCGCGACCATCGTTCGCGGCGAATTCCACAGCCGGTGGTAGCAGCAGGGACGCGTGCTCCTAGACGGCACTCGGGATCACCTCCATCCAAGCACAGGTTGGTAGTGCAGGACAAAGAGAGGTCAGTACAGCATTCTTCCCCACCTTCTTTTCAGGCAGGTACCGTCGTTTCCACTCCAAAGGATCGCCCGATCCCTTTCCCTTTAGCGAGGATTTCGGACTCTGTGTCCTTGGAGCAGCAGACTTGGTTTGGTCCGCTGGCACGGGCGTTAGTGAGGGTTATGAAACCAGCACTCGCCGGCCAGGGTAACAAACCATTGGCTGTCTCTCCTACGCTGAAGAGAAAGAGAGGAGTGGACTTCGTGGTGACTTCCCCCAGGGCGAAGTTGGTCCCCAAGAGGTCGGTCTCGAAGGTCCCTTCTCCTGCACGAGTACTCTCTCCTTCTCCCGTGGACGAGGCCTTTCCATCCTCAGGTGAGTCCAGTGGGGCGGTAGTCTTCCCCTCGGCACCAGGGGGGGAAACTTCGCTTCAGGCGGGAGAATCGTCTCGTGAGGAAGGGGCCCCTCGAACCTCGTTGTTGGGATCCTGTATCCCTCCCAGGAGGGAACCCAAGGACTCCAAGACCGTCCCTAAATCCTCTGCAAGGATTCGTCAGGTACCCACGACTACCCAGGGGAATGTCCACGTATCACCCCAGGAAGAGATTCCTGGGGCAGGAGACTTAGCTGCCAGCCCGCAGGGAGGAGAACAGCAAGAGTCCGAACATGCCTTCTGGCAGGTCCTAAGCCTGATAAGGCAACTTAACAGACTTACGGATCCAGTCATCGCCCCCCGTGAAGGCAAAGACACGATTCTGGATGAAGTGTTTGACGTTCGGAAGGCCCCTAAGACCAGTGCAGCTCTGCCCTGGTCTCGGGGGCTGAATAGTGCCAGGGCTAGGGCCAACGCTCAGCTCGCACTTCTTGCCTCCTCCAGTCGTTCCACTGCCGGGAACAAAGCTCATCCCTCCTCCTCGCCTTCAGCAGAGGAGGTATTTCGAGATCCTGGGTGAGCACAACCTCGCTCTTCCTCTCCATCACTCTGTGGAGGAGCTGGCGAAGGGAGTTCCCCTGGAGAAACTCTCTGCCCGGCAGGTGTCGTTCTCGGCGGCAGAGATCCTTAACCACGAGAAGGTCGCTAAGTGTGCCATGCAGGCCACTTCGTGGCTGGACTTCTGGCTAGGATCTCTGGGCATCCTATTGCGATCGGAGGACTTGTCCAAGGAGACCAATAGGAAGGCCCTAGAGACCTTCTTGCTCTCGGGCACCCGCTCCATCGAGTTTTTGGCGCACCAGGTTACCACCCTGTGGGCCAACTCGGTGTTGAAGCGTCGCGATGCTGTGTCCGAGAGATTCCATCCGAAGGTCCCCGCCGTAGATGTGTGTAGGCTCCGACATGCTTCCCTTCTGGGGGAGAGCCTGTTTGAGCCTCAAGACTTGGAGCGAACGGCTGAGAGGTGGAGGAAATCCAGCACGGACTCCCTCCTCCACAGGGCCCTTACAACTCGGCCCTATAAGCCTCCAGCCCCGCCACAACGGCAGCAACAGCCTCGTAAGGCTCCCAAACAGGCACCGGCAGCTAAGAGAGTGGTGTCTAAGCCCCAGCCCTTTCCAGCCAAGGTCAAGAGGGGCGGTAAGTCCTCCAGGGGAGGCAAGACTCCTAGGGGTGGCGGCCGCGGCCGCAAGCCCTAGGGGTGGCAGTCCCCCTGCGTGTCCACCTGTGGGGGGATGCCTTCAGCGTTGCGTCCGCAGGTGGCAGCAACACGGGGCCGATGCTTGGACGGTCTCAGTGATCGGCCAAGGTTATCGCGTCCCGTTCACGACATCTCAACCTCCCCTGACAGCGAATCCAGTGTCGTTGAGCTCCTATGCCATGGGATCGGCAAAGGGGCTGGCCCTTCAGGCCGAAGTCGAGACCATGTTCGAGAAGGGTGCTCTCCAGGAGGTCGTGGACGGCTCCCCAGGCTTCTTCAGTCGACTCTTTCTTGTAAAGAAGGCTACTGGAGGCTGGAGACCCGTCATCGATCTCTCAGCTCTGAACAGGTTTGTCAAACAAACCCGGTTCAGCATGGAGACAGCAGACACGGTCAGACTTGCAGTGAGACCACAAGACTTCATGTGTACACTGGATCTAAAGGACGCGTACTTCCAGATCCCAATCCATCCGTCTTCCAGGAAGTACCTGAGATTCTGCCTAGACAACAAGATCTACCAGTTCAAGGTGCTGTGTTTCGGTCTCTTCACAGCTCCTCAGGTGTTCACCAAAGTGTTCACCCTGATTTCATCTTGGGCGCACAGGAACGGCATTCGTCTCCTTCGTTACCTGGACGATTGGCTGATCCTAGCAGACTCGGAGTCGACCCTTCTTCGGCACCGAGACAGGCTTCTGGATCTTTGCCAGGATCTGGGGATCGTGGTAAACCTCGAGAAGTCCTCTCTGCAGCCGTCCCAACGACTGGTTTATCTAGGCATGCTAATAGACACCAATCTCCACAAAGCCTTTCCATCAGACGACCGGATAGCAAGGCTGAGGAGGGTGGCGGAACCTTTCCTCAGGCGAAAAGAACTCCCCGCCCAATCGTGGTTGCATCTCTTAGGCCACCTATCCTCCCTGGCCCGTCTAGTTCCAAACAGCCGCCTCAGGATGAGATCCCTTCAATGGCGGCTCAAGTCCCGGTGGAATCAAGGATCCGATTCCCCAGACATTCTGATCCCAATGGGGTCTCTGGAACAGACGGACTTGCGGTGGTGGCTGGCCGACGAGAACCTGCGGAAGGGAGTGAGTCTTCTCGTCCTCCCCCCGGAATTGACTCTGTTTTCGGACGCGTCAAAAGAAGGGTGGGGGGCGCACGTTCTGAACCAGAGGGCCTCAGGCCTTTGGTCAGAATCAGAAAAGTGCCTACACATCAACCTGCTAGAATTGAAGGCCGTCTTTCTGGCTCTTCAGCAGTTCCAACGGTCCCTGGCGGGTCACTCCGTGGTGGTGATGAGCGACAACACCACGGTAGTGGCTTATATCAACAAGCAGGGAGGCACTTTTTCGCAACAGCTATCCCATCTTGCAGTAGAGACTCTGAGGTGGACCGAAACCCACTCGATAACACTATCAGCTCGCTTCATTCCTGGCAAGAGGAATGTGCTCGCCGACAGTCTGAGCAGGGCTTTGCAGATAGTGAGTACCGAGTGGTCTTTGGATCCTCAGATAGCCAACAAAGTCCTGACTTTGTGGGGTTCCCCGACGGTGGATTTGTTCGCGACAGCCTTGAACTTCAAGCTGCCCCTGTACTGCTCACCAGTCCCGGACCCCAAGGCACTCTGGCAAGATGCTTTCCAGCAACGGTGGGACAACATCGACGTGTACGCCTTCCCACCATTCTGTCTGATGAGAAGGGTGCTCAACAGGACCAGACTATCGGTCAACTGTTCCATGACTCTAGTAGCTCCGCTATGGCATCACGCGGAATGGTTTCCGAACCTTCTGCAACTCCTGACGGAACTCCCAAGGGAGCTTCCTCCACGAAACGAGCTTCTCAGACAACCCCACTCCGGCGTCCCTCACAGGGCCGTAGCCTAGCTTCGGCTTCACGCCTGGAGACTATCCAGCGTCTCCTCGCGGAGAGAGGCTTTTCGCAACAGGTTGCGGAGAGAATGTCTCGGCACCAGCGAAGGTCCTCTGAGGGAGTCTACCAAGCGAAGTGGAGAGTCTTTTGTGGTTGGTGTCGTGGAAGGGGTATCTCTCCACTCGATGCCACTATTCCAGCAATAGCGGACTTCCTCGTGTATCTGCGAGAAGAAATGCGCCTTTCTGTCTCGGCAGTGAAAGGCTATCGCTCAGCCTTAAGCTTGGCCTTCAGATTGAAGGGCGTGGATATTTCTTCATCGCTAGAACTCTCTTTACTCATACGTAGCTATGAGCTTACCTGCCCCCAGTCGGAAGTGAGACCCCCTCCTTGGAACGTGGTTCGAGTCCTCAGGTCTCTTAAGAGACCTCCCTTCGAGCCATTACGCCAGGCCTCCGATCGCCACCTGTCTTGGAAGACGGCTTTCCTACTCGCCTTGGCCTCGGCCAAGCGAGTTAGTGAACTTCATGGTCTCTCGTACGACATCGCCCATTCAAGGGGATGGGGGGAGGTAACGTTCAGGTTCGTCCCTGAGTTTGTGGCCAAGAGTGCCGGATCCTCGGTTCGACTCTTTCAGGATCGCGAGTCTCCGTTCTGTAACAAACGACCCAGACCAGCTGCTACTATGCCCAGTGATGTGTCTGAGGTACTACTTGAAGAGAACGGCTGCAGTCCGTCCTCATGTGCGAGCTTTGTTTGTGAGCAAAGGCAGGACAAAGAGGAGGGTCACCAGGAACACCATCTCAGCTTGGATTCGAAGGGTTATCCACCATGCCCTGAATCCTGACCCTCCTCCGTCACGTCGCCCTCGGGCCCACGATGTCAGGGGTATTGCTACATCCCTGGCCTTCAAGAGAAACTTCTCTGTGACGCAGGTACTTCAAGCTGGGGTCTGGAAGCGTCAAACGACCTTCACAGCCCACTACCTGCAAGACGTGACCCACAGGAGTCTCGATACGTTTTCTATCGGCCCTGTGGTGGCTGCACAACAGCTGGTCTAACCTCAGGCTCCTTTTTGGACAAGTAGCAGTAGGTTGAGGGCGTTGTTACCCGGTCTTAGTCTGCGTGAATGAAAGAGTATGTCTGACCCTTACTTCTTTCTTCATTCTCCCCTCTCTTGGGGAAGCAGCATCCTGGTCCTCGCATAGCTGACCTCGACCTCTGCAGGTAACCCATGCTTCTTTGTGCTCCTAGTATTAAGCTTAATACTGTTGCATCTCCCATACCCTGATGAGGTGGTATGGGGAACGTCCTATCCTAGAATTCCTATCTGAAGGTCTCAAGGTCAACTTCATAGGACGAGTCACACTCTCCTCCTCACACTGCTTATGTAGGCCACTCGTTCCTAGCGATGCTAGGAACCTGTGAGGTACAGGGGCTCCCTCTCTCTAGTGCTGCTCACTGAGGGATCGAGCCCCCGGGCAAGCCGAAGTCAGTAAGGCTGGGGACTTTCCACCCTTCCTAAGGGGTAAGTCACCCTTTGTAAATAGCGTGGTTTGTATTTCGGTTACGGAACAAATGACAAATTCGAAGATAATTTGTATTTTTCCTAACCATACAAACCTTAGCTATTTACACATATGTGCCCGCCATCCCTGACCCCCAAGTCAAGTCCTACCTCTAAGTGAAGTGAAGCAAGTCACCGGTGTGTGGAGGGGGGAGGGGTAGCAAGCTACCCTTCCCCACCCCCCGCTAACTAGCGCGGGGGTAATTAACCCTCGTTAAAAACTATTGGCTCGTCATTTCAGCTGCGCTAAAAGTAAACCCTTTGTAAATAGCTAAGGTTTGTATGGTTGGGAAAAATACAATTTTAAATATTAAACATAGCCGGTGAATATATAATAGCTGACGTCTCCGATGGCTCGACAGATTCCAAAAACTCGCGAGCGATCGCCGTGAAGGTTGCGGGTGTGACCACCAGCGCCGACTATCGGCCAGATACCGCATATACTTGTCAACATCTCCAGTTCTTCTCTGTCGGTCTTGTCGACAAGTTGGTTCCGCTCGCTTTATGACCTCGAGTTTTCTACCGAATTGGTGAAGTACTTGGTTTTGGTTTTATTGCTTTCGCCCTGTTGGATTATTCAATACCATCTTCAAAAGAAATGCTTTTGAAAGGAGAGGAAAAGTGTTTTGCCCTTGCTTTTTTTTTTTGATCTCTGGTTTTTCCATAGAGAAAAGATGGCCGACCCTTCCCTCAGTGTACGGAAGTGTGTTTAAGGCTTTTAGTAATTATTTTATCACTTTATAAATTATTGTTGATATTTATAGATTTACCTCTATATATTCTATATTTTATATCTCACCCGCCTTTTATTAGGCCTCTTCGATTAGCTTTCCATTTATACTAAACATCAAGATAAATTTTATGTTTTGTTTATATGCGGCCTTTACATATTCCTTGTAGGCGGTCCTAACTTGGAAAACGAAGTTAAACAACGTTGAGCCCATTCAACTTTTATTTTTGTTAAGTTTAAATCAGTTGCTCTGTAAGAGTTATGAGATGAATATTTTTTAGAAAATATTTTAAGAAATATATTCTTTGAATAGTCTTCGTGCTGTTTTTTTCAAAGATGAACTACCGTTTGGTTTATTTATGCTACGCAGTTTGCGCTCTATCGTTACGATAGAGAAAGAGAAAATCACGGTTTCACTTTGCAGAAAGAGTAAATCGATTTTGACGTTTTGTTCATTCTTCTTTCAAACTGAAGTGTTTTAGATACTAATTTAAAGGAACTTGTTAATTTTCAATTTCTTAGTCCTTTCAGTTTTTTCCTTTGGTCAAATACCTGTTATTGACGAAGGGTGAGTGGCCCATTCTCTTGTGTTTGACAAGAGAGAGAGAGAGAGAGAGAGAGACGGAGAGAGAGAGAGAAAGAGAGAAGGATCCGATCTTTATTCTCGTCCCAAGTCTCTGTACAAGGAGTTTGGGAGCGAGTAACGTTGTTCTCGATTCAGTTTTTTACTCTCGTCCCAAGTCTCTGTACGGGGAGAGAGGATAAAACGTTTTAGGTTTTATTCTCGTCCCAAGGCACTGTACAGTGAGAGATTGAAAACGTAGTCCTTAGTGAACTAGTGTTTAGTCTCCTCCCCAGTCACTGATCTTTTTAACTTTATATTTTTCCGTTTTATTCGATATATATGTATATGTTTATTGATTTTTGCATGTGTGTTTCATTTTGTACTAATGTGCTTACATTATACGACTCATTTCACAATTCTAACCTTTTGATGTAAGGGAGAATTGCGTGCTTCAGGTAGAAATCAGTTTTATTCATGTCTAATGTGAAATTATTGAAAAATACGATATCAGTGAAGTACAGTGAACCCTCGTTTATCGCGGTAGATAGGTTCCAGACGCGGCCGCGATAGGTGAAAATCCGCGAAGTAGTGACACCATATTTACCTATTTATTCAACATGTATATTCAGACTTTTAAAACCTTCCCTTGTACGTAGTACTGTTAACAAACTACCCTTTAATGTACAGAACACTTAATGCATGTACTACAGTACCCTAAACTAAAACAGGCACAAATATTAAAGGCAATTTTATATCGTGTGTTTCCTAAACACGCTAAAAAGCACGTTAAAAAATGGCAACCAATGTTTTGTTTACATTTATCTCTGATCATAATGAAGAAACAAACTGGAGGTAGAGCTTTGCTTATTACCCAGACATATTTCCCATACTATTCCCTTAGAACTACATCACATCTTCCTACTTTATATATATATATATATATATATATATATATATATATATATATATATATATATATATATATATATATATATATATATATATATATATTTATATATATATATATATATATATATATATATATATATATATGTATATATATATATATATTTATATGTATACACATATACATACTTACATATATACATACATACATAGCCTATATACATAAATACATGCATACATATATATATATATATATATATATATATATATATATATATATATATATATATATATATATATATATATATATATATATATATATATATGGGTTATGGAAAAAATCCGCGAAGTGGTGAATCCGCGATGGTCGAACCGCGAAGTAGCGAGGGTTCACTAGTGCAAAAAACATGTTCTGTGTTACGGAGGGTTCGTTTGTTCGTGCTTGTCACTTGCCTAGTCCGAGACCTCTTTCAGGCTCCCCTGCACCAGGGAGAAGGAATGTCGTAGGACCTAAGGGAGTGAGGAGTGTAAACCAACGAACAGACGTTCCCTCAAAGGTATCAGACGTTGCTCGGCAAGCACGTCCTTGCCATAAGACAGGAGAGACGAAGTTTCTCCTCGTCTTCCGATGATTCGTCTCTTTAAAAGCCTGGGCGTATAGTTTCGAGACGGTTGAAACGTTTATTAGTTCCTTCAGAACAAGTTCAACGTCCTAGCTGTAGTCATAATAAGAGTCCCGTTCATAGCGATGACGTTCATGTACTGACGTTTCTGCCTCAGACTCGACGTGACGTTGAGCGGTGGACGCCGTGGACACAACGTGACGTCGAGTGTCAGTCACCGTAGTCTCGATATAGCATCGATCAGCAGTCACTGCTGTTTACTACGTGACGTTTGAACGTCAGCCACTGAAGTCACAGGTTGATCCGAAGTTAGATATGCTGTTAAAGCTTTCTTCTTCAATAGAAGCTTTCGATCCTGTTCCTGTGCGAAAGGATCCTTTGCTTTTTGTACGTCACGGTTCTGGGATACGTGATTCGGGTCTTCAACCTTCTAGACGAGCTTTGTTACGCCACGCTGACGTTATCTCTAGTGACAGCTTTGCTGTTAAGCGAGATGCGGAGCATAAATCTCGATGTAACTTTGATCGCTTTGAACGTCAGCCACCGCACAGCGTGACGTTGAGATGCAGAACGTGACGTTGAGCGGTGGACACCGTAGACATGACGTGACGTCGAGGGTCAGTCATCGTAGTCACGATATAGCATCGAACAGCAGTCACCGCTGTTACTACGGGACGTTTGAACGTCAGTTACTTCTGTCACGACGTGTAGTAGAATAACATTCTCTGCAGTCACAACGTGACATCGACCCTCCAACTTTAACTTCTGTTCATATACAAGTGGATGTAGCCTGTCAGGCTTTTCCCTCACGTCATTCTGAATATAAATCTCCTTCTTGCAAAATTTTAGATTTATCAGATGATGTGCCTTCTGAAGAAGTTGATGACCCCCTTTCAACTAATGTACCTTTGGGGAGTCATTCAGAAGAGGAGTAACCTAGGGTGGTCCAACAATCCCTTGTATTTTAATTATGAATTTCTTTAGTGAAATTTTGTCCTAGATTTTCTTCGACGCCTACTTTTACGAAGTCAGTTCTCTCTTGTTCTTCCAAGAGGGCCATGCTCTTTCTGGGAGACTGGTTGGAATCCAGGAGAAGTTTAGGAAAGTCTGCTTTTGCTTTTCCTCCTTCTTAATTAGCTTCTCACTCGGGCATCTGGTGTGACACAGGAGAAGCTCGAGGAGAAGTTCTCGGCTTGGGAGTACCTGCTTCTGCCCAGGGAGACTTCTTAAGCCTTGTGGACTCTCCTCGTCGTCTAGCCATGAGACGCTCCAAGATTTTATGGTCGGCTTCAGAGCTAGACCATCTCCTGTTAGGAGTTTTTTCGAGCGTTTGAAGTTTTTATTTGTTGGATTGGTCCCTGGGAGCCTTAAGTAAGAAGGTCTCTCCAGCTGTCAATGTATTGCTGTACAATTATGTCATGCATGAACAAGGCTATCAGGGATGGCTCCAATGATCTGACAGCCACGTTCACTGCAGGAACAAGGCTATCAGGGATGGCTCCAATGATCTGGCAGCCACGTTCACTGCAGGAGTACTTAAGATGTAAGTGCGCTCAATGTGTTCATTGTCAAGACAAACTTCACGATGAAGACTACCAAATCTGTCTTGGCAGCAGTAAGGGAAGGCGACTGGATGGTCTCTCTCGACCTTCAGGATGCATACTTCCACATCCCGATTCATCCAAACTTTCAACAACATCTGAGGTTTGTGGACGGGAAAGTAATGTACCAATTTCGAGCACTGTACTTCGGCCTCATTCCTGCTCCTCTTGTTTTTACAAGGCCCTTGCAAAATGTAGCAAGCTTTCTACATTTTTTGAGGATTCAGAGCCTCCCTTTATTTTGACGACTGGCTAATCAGGGCGTCGTCATTATATCGCTGTCAGGAGAGCCTCTAATGGACATTAGACCTAACCAAGGAGCAAGGTCTCATAGTGAACGTAGAGAAGTCGTAACTTACAGTACCCCATCCCAGACTATTCTTTATTTGGGAATGGAGATACAGTGTCTGATTTTTCGGGCCTTTTCGTCTCCCACAAAAATGGAACAAGCTCTGTTAAAAGTCCTTCACTTGCAAGAGAAAAACAGTTGCTCTGTAAGAGTTTGAACTAGCCTCGTGGGAACTCTTTCATCGCTGGAGTAGTTTATCTCTCTGGGGAGACTCAACTTATGCCCTCTCCAATTTCACCTAGACCATTGGAACAAGGAGAAGGGCTTAGAGAGTATCTCTTTCCCAATCTCCAACTCAGTCTAGACATGTCTGACTTGGTGGGACAGTAACATCAGACTTCGAGAAGGTCTTTCTCTTGCGATCAAGAACCCAAACCATGTGTTGTATTCAGATGCATCGGATTTGGGTTAGGGAGCTCCACTGGACAGTCTGGAATGCTCGGGTCTTTGATCCACGGATCAGAAGGAACTCCATTTAAGGCAAGTAACATCTCTCCTTTGGCGAGATTTGTGCAAGGAAAAATGAATGTCTTGGCGGACTGCCTCAGCAGAAGAGGACAAGTCATCTCCATGGAGTGGACGTTGCATAAGACTGTGTGCGAGAAGCTATGGATGACATGGGGTCAACCCACCATAGATCTTTTTACGACTTCACTGACAAAGAGGCTCTCGACTTACTGCTTTCCAGTTCCAGATCCAGAGGCAGCCCACATAGACGCTTTCCTGCTGGACTGGTCTCACCTGGACGTTTATGCCTTTCCACCTTTCAAGATCCTAAACAAGGTGCTGCAGAAGTTCACCTCTCACGAAGGGACCAGGTTGACATTGGTTGCTCCACTCTGGCCCGCGAGAGTGGTTCACAGAGGTACTTCTATGGCTGGTAGACGTTCCAAGAAGTCTGCCGTTACGGATGAATCTCTTGCGACAGCCTCACGTAAAGAGATTTCATCAAAGCCTCCCCACGCTTCGTCTAACTGCCTTCAGACTATCGAAAGACTCTCTTGACCTCGAGGGTTTTCGAAGGAGGCAGCTAGAGCGATCGCGAGGGCTAGAAGATCCTCTACCATCAGGATCTATCAGTCGAAATGGGAGGTACTTAGAGACTGGTGCAAGTCCTCCTCTATTTCCTCTTCCAAGTGCCTCTGTAGCGCAGATTGCGGATTTTCTGCCTTATCTGAGAAACGGTCGCTCCCTCTCTGCATCCAACATTAAAGGCTACAGAAGCATGTTAGCTTCTGTTTTCAGGCATAAGGGTTTGGATCTTTCTAATAACAAAGATCTCCAAGACCTGCTTAAGTCTTTCGAGACTTCCAAGGAGCGTCATATTTCGACTCCTGCTTGGAACTTGGACGTGGTCCTACAGTTCCTTATGTCAGACAGGTTTGAACCATTAAATTCAGCCTCCCTGAAGGATCTTACCCTCAAGACTCTTTTTTTTGGTGAGCTTGGCTTCGGCTAAAAGGGTTAGTGAGATACATGCTTTTAGCAAGAACATCGGCTTCTCCGCTAATAAAGCAGTATGCGCTCTTCAACTTGGTTTTTTTGGCCAAGAATGAACTTCCGTCTCGTCCTTGGCCTAAATCATTTGAAATCCCCAGTCTTTCTGAGATTGCGGGGAATGAAGTTGAAAGAGTGCTGTGCCCCGTTAGAGCTCTTAAATTTTGTTTATCCAGAACTAAACCGCGACGAGGTTGTTCAGAGGCTTTATGGTGCTCCGTTAAAAAGCCCTCTTTGCCCATGTCTAAGAATGCGTGGTGTTATTTTATTAGACTTTTGATTCGGGAGGCACACTCTCAATTAAGTGAGAAGGATCATAATTTACTTAAAGTCAAGGCTCATGAAGTTAGAGCGATAGCAACTTCTGTAGCGTTTAAGCAAAATAGACCCATTAAAAGTATTATGGACACGACCTTTTGGAGAGGCAAGTCGGTTTTCGCTTCATATTACTTGAAAGATGTCCAGACTCTTTATGAGGACTGCTACACACTGGGACCATTCGTAGCAGCGAGTGCAGTAGTGGGTGAAGGCTCTACCACTACATTCCCTTAATCCCAATATCCTTTTAATCTACTCTTGAAATTTTTAATCTTATTTTGGGTTGTACGGGAGACTAAGAAGTCTTTCGCAATCTTTTTGATTTGGCGGGTGGTCAAAATATTGTTTCTTGAGAGCGCCCAGATTAAGGGTATTGATGAGGTCCTGTTATAGGGGTGTTCACCCTGGATATAGCAGCTCCTGGGAGTCTTTCAGTATCCTAAGAGGATCACTGGGCTTCGTGAGGATAGCGGACTAATGAGGCAGAGTAATAATCAGAGTCTGCTTCCTTACCAGGTACCTATACTTAAGTCTGTTTTTTGAATAGTTGTTAAAAACTCTTGAGCATATACGCCTTTATTATATTAATACTGGTCTCTACCCACCACCATGGGTGTGAATCAGCTATTATATATTCACCGGCTAAGTTTAATATTTAAAAATGATATTTTGATTATAAAATAAATTTTTGAATATACTTACCCGGTGAATATATAAATTAAAGGCCCTCCCTTCCTCCCCGATAGAGACCTAGGGGACTGAGAAGAACTGGTGATGTTGACAAGTATATGCGGTATCTGGCCGATAGTCGGCGCTGGTGGTCACACCCGCAACCTTCACGGCGATCGCTCGCGAGTTTTTGGAATCTGTCGAGCCGTCGGAGACGTCAGCTATTATATATTCACCGAGTAAGTATATTCAAAAATTTATTTTACAATCAAAATATCATATTATCTTCGAATTTGTCATATTTCACCTCTATTTCCACTTCCTTTCTTCTGTATTTCTGTCCAACCACCTCTTACTGTAACTGTTGGGATTTTCACCCAGTTGCACTTGGAAGTTGAATGAGGTCACTGTTCCCATTACGGGACAATATAAACCTAAGTTCATAAGTCCAATCTATTAAGGGATCCAACAACCACAAAGAGACTAACACGAATATCAATCTTTTCAAATTCACGTGACATACATTATGCATAGTATATACTGTAGTATAAAAACAAAATGGCCAAGAACACTACTTTGAAGAGTGCCAGAGTTTACACTTCTGTTTTTCCTATGGTGCCCATTAATAGTTATTGGCAGTCCATTAGTTAAGACAAATGTTGATACAATAATTCTGTAATAATACTAAGAAATGGTCATTGTCCCATTTGTTTAGTTTAGAAAGAAGGGCATCATGATTAACATTAGTCGAAAGTAATGCTGAAGTAAATACCAATTATACAAATTTCATTTCCAAAATGTTTGAATTTCTGTGCATCACAAGCACCGAGGCATTAGAACAAAAATGCAAATTATAAAGCAGAGGATTACTTTTAGAACATTTAGGCATTTTTCCAACAGATATACATAAATTGGATAATTTGTAATAGATAAAAACTCACTTAACAGAGAAGCAAAAATTTACTTAATGGAGTGACAAAAATTTACAGTACTTAACAGAGTAACATTACCAATTCACTAAAAACTGCAAAAAGAAGCTCTTATAGCTAACTTGCAAAAAATACCAAACAACTTAGGAGCTAAGAAATCAGGAACCTATTCCAAAACAAACCAAAGATAAGACACCATTTGGGTTCATACTTCCATGTGAATCAAGACCCAATAAGGATTTTTAATATCAAGCTAATCTAGTCAGTGTTCCTTTACCAAAAGATTATAAGTCTTGTTTTTCTTTTAATAAGGGAATCTAGTCATCGTTGACCCAGGCTTTGTCCTTGATCAGGGTAGGGATGCTTCGTTCATCTTAGATTGCCTTGCCTTATGCAAGACACAGGCTTTTGCATTAGACCAGGAAGCGATGCTGGAATAGGCTTTACAATTATGTTGACGAATTCCTGTAAAAGAACAAGAAGCATGTCTTTACAACTATGACCAATTGAGTTCTTAAAAAATCGTTCAAATACCATCTCAATTTGCTTAAAATTTAACATATCTTTCAAGAATGACTGTCAGAGAGGCTTCTAATTCTTAATCAATAAATTAAAGCATGATATGTCCCAATTGGCGAACGAACCTTGCTTGGTATAACATCAGGAGGCTCTGTAATACAAGTTCTACGTAATTAACAGAATTGTGAAATGCCTCGCCTATAAATTTGTTCGCAGCCTGATTTACAAGTATAATCGGAAGGTCTTTACCTTTAACAATTAGTTGTTGGAAGAGAATTCATCCAACCCCTATGGTTAGCGTTGAAATTAATGACAAATGTGAAAGATGCCTACCTATCTTTCTATTATCTTTCTGTATCTTAGCCATGGAGACAAGAATGTAAAAAGTAACAACATCTAAGTCTGGATTGTGAAAGGTGGACCGCAAGTACAGTGAACCCTCGTTTATCGCGGTAGATAGGTTCCAGACGCGGGCGCGATAGGTGAAAATCCGCGAAGTAGTGACATCATATTTACCTATTTATTTAACATGTATATTCGGACTTTTAAAACCTTCCCTTGTACGTAGTACTGTTAACAAACCACCCTTTAATGTACAGAACACTTAATGCATGTACTACAGCACCCTATACTAAAACAGGCACAAATATTAAAGGCGATTTTATATCATGTGTTTCCTAAACACCTAAAAAGCACGATAAAAAATGGCAACCAATGTTTTGTTTACGTTCATCTCTGATCATAATGAAGAAACAAACTCATTTAGTGTACACATATATGTATAGGTTAGTTTTTGCATCGATTATATTGATTATACAGTACTGTATGTTGATTTTTTTATTACCAATGTTTTAGTTTACGTATTTTTCTTAGGACTTCCAAATGAAATCTTTTTCTTTATGACGCCGCCTGAAACGACGGCGTGTACGCTCAGTAAACAACCACGCTCAGAACAAACAAGGCATTTAACGCGCATGATGATAGTGATAAATAATGATACAGTACATACAGTATTTACAGTAAAAGCATTTAAAAAAATATGTTACCTTACAAATATAAATTATACAGTACTTGTACGTAGCAAAGCAGGAAAACAATTTGAGAGAGAGAGAGAGAGAGAGAGAGAGAGAGAGAGAGAGAGAGAGAGAGAGAGAGAGAGAGAGAGAGAGAGATTGTTTTACGTACGTAAATGTAAATTTTAAACAATAAAAATATGATAGGTTACAACATGTAGACTTTTAAAACCTTCCCTTTAACTTAATGCATACAGTACGTACATTACTAAACTATAAAACAGGTTAAAGTAAAAAATAAAGATTGTTACTGTACTCACCACGAAAGAAGTTGAAGAAAAACTTGAATGGTGATGGCGATGAATTTGCTGCACAGTAGAAATGATGATGATGAAGCTGATGATGTGTTCTACTGTGCAGTCAATGATAGTATTTTACGTCTCTTCAGACGGAGGTGTCTTTTCCTGGGACACCTCTTCAACTTCTTCCTGGGAAACTTCTTCAATTTCTTCCGAAGGCGTACTAGCAGGAGGAACTGGCTCTTTTTTGCGAGGCTGGAAGAACATTGTGATCGGAAGTTGTTGCCGCTGCTTCTTTTTTCGATCCAAGAGCATCCTGTAGGGAGTCATGATGTCATCGACCTTATTGGAGAATTGCATCGAGCGAACCATATCCTCGTCCCACTCTTGTAACATTTCTTTCGCCTCCTTGATATGGTTGCAGAACTTGGCAAGCCGTTCTAATGTTAAGCCCGTTTCTTCGACATTTTCTTGGGTCTCTTCCTGTGTACCCTCACTCTCTTCCTCACTTGCCGATTTCGTCAGGTCTTCGAGGTCTGCGTCAGTTAGGGGCTGGGAATGGCAGTCCAACAACTCGTCGACGTCTTCAGTCGTCATGTCGCCAAACCCGTCACCTCCAATTATGGCAGCCAACTGCACAGATTTCCGTATTGCAGAGTGTTGGATTTCCGACGGAGTAAATCCCTTGTCGTCGTAAACAATATCGGGCCACAGCTTCTTCCAGCTCGCATTCACGGTTGCAGGTTTCATCTCTTGAAGTGCCTTTTGAATATTCTGCAGGCACGTGGCTATGGTGTACTGCCGCCAGTACGCCTTCAAGTTGAAATCTTCATCCTCGTCATCTTGGGCAGCATCCACACACGCAACGAGGTCCGCCAAGGTATTCTTCGTGTAGAGGGCCTTGAACGCCCTGATAACCCCCTGGTCCATCGGTTGAATTAATGACGTGGTGTTGGGTGGCAGGAACTCAACCTGAACGCCCTCACGCGACAGGTCAGTTGCGTGTCCACCAGCGTTATCCATAAGGAGAAGGATCTTGAATGGCAAGCCCTTCTCTAAGAGATATTCATGGACTTGCGGGATGAAACACTGGTGGAACCAGTTGGAGGTCAGCATCTTCGTAATCCATGCTTTTTGATTATGCATCCAGTACACGGGAAGGAGATTCTTATTTTTATTTTTCAAAGCGCGAGGATTTTTCGACTTATAAATAAGCCCCGGCTTTAACAAAAATCCAGCAGCATTGCCACACATCACGAGGGTAACGCGATCCTTGAATGCCTTAAAGCCAGAGGCTTTGGCTTCCTCTTTGAACAGGAAAGTTCGCGACGGCATTCTCTTCCAAAACAAGCCAGTCTCATCCATATTAAAGACATGTTCCGGCTTGTATCCACCTTCGGCGATAATATTCTTGAACGTCTGGTTCACGTAAGTTTCAGCAGCGGCAGTGTCAGCGGAAGCAGACTCCCCATGCAGGGAAACGCTTTTCAGGGCGAAGCGTTTCTGAAACTTCGCGAACCATCCTTTGCTTGCGGAAAAACGTTTCTGAGGCTGGGAATCAGTGGATGTCCCTGGTTGAGGATCATCTGCATCATCATCATCTTCAGCATGGTTGCCGTCGTCGTCTTTAGGTTCCTTTGCAGCAAAATTCTCATATAAGCTCAAAGCCTTTGTTTGGATGGTGTTCGTATCCAACGCTATGTTCTTCTTCCGGCAGTCGGCAATCCACACAGCTAAAGCACCTTCCATGCGTACGATCGTTTTATTACGCGTTGTAACGACTCGCTTCGCTGATCTGCTAAAGGTGATTGCAGCAGTCTTTCTAATGTTCGCCTCGTCCTTTTTGATATAGCGAACGGTGGATTCGTTGATGCCAAAATGGCGGCCGGCGGCCGCGTAACTTCTACCATCTTTTAACATGTCGAGAAGCGTAACCTTCTCAGCTATCGTCATCATCCTTCGGTGGCGTTTAGGCTCACTACCAGCCTTACTAGAAGCAGAACGCTTGGGAGGCATTGTACAGTAGGATTTAACAGAAAGTTCAACAAAAAGTTCAACTTAAAACAGTCGCACACAGCACAGATTAAACTTCACAAACTTAAGAACGTCTACTCAGCAATACGCGGAAAGAGAAAGTGAACGATCCAGCCCCGCGAGAACTTTGATGCTGCGGGTAGAAGATGCGGGCAAAACACCAATCACAGGCTAGATAACAAAACTTGAGTTCTGATTCGTCATCTATCAGCGCTTGAACCAATCACAACCCGTCTTACAGTACTATGATGCGTTGGTTACTCATAGAAGATGCCCCGCGCATAATGAGCGTACGTAGATTAAGTACAATACCGTAATAATAATAAATAATGATAATAATACTGTACAGTAATAATAATAATAATAATGATAATAATAATAACAATAATAATTTTATTAACAACAACAACAATAATAATAATAATAACAATAATAATAAAAATTTACGTACGCTATTTTACGCCTCTCTCTCTCTCTCTCTCTCTCTCTCTCTCTCTCTCTCTCTCTCTCTCTCTCTCTCTCTCTCTCTCTCTCTCGTACGCTTATTCGAAATGTGATTTTTGCAACAAAGAATATTATTGGATGCAGTACTGTACTACGTACGTATACATACAAAAGATTCATGGAAAAGAAGCACATCCATTACAGTACACACCATTCTAATATGGTATGACTGCATCTGATTTGCGTTTCATGTTCGATTTAATTTTACTACGTACTGAATTATCGTATGATCACATTCTCTTTTCGTGTTTTATTTCTTTCTGTGCTGAATTATATATCATATGTAATGCAATGAACAATCAGTAAGAGCAGATATTACTAATTACAGTATTAATGGAATTACAGGTAACAAAATATCGTATTTGGTTGTCTTCAGATTTCGCGGTATTTTCAAATTTTCCGGAAAATCCGCGATATGTATATATATATGGGTTATGGGAAAACCCCGCGAAGTGGTGAATCCGCGATTGTCGAACCGCGAAGTAGCGAGGGTTCACTGTACTGTATGCTATGCTGTTGTTATGCTGGCTACAAATATTTGGGACTTTATTCTTATAACGTCCACAATCATAATAGGACTCTTTATTATAATTTTTACTATTAGCTGAGCTATAATCCTAATTGGAAAAGCAGAATGCTATAAAAGCAGGGGCTTCAACAGGAAAAATTTCCCAGTGAGGCAATGAAATAACGAAACACAGAATATAGTGCCTTAGTGTTCCCTCAAGCAAGCAAGAGAACTCTAACCCGAGATAGTGGAAGGTCATGGTATAGATGCTCTCATTACCCAAGACTAGAGAACATTGGCTTGATTTTGGTGTGTCCTTCTGCTAGAAGAGCTGCTTACCATAGCTAAAGAGTCGCTTCTACCCTTACCAAGTGGAAAGAAGCCACTCGACTGCTGAAGTTAAACCCGTGAGTGAAGAAGAATTTTTTGGTTATCTTAATGAGAGAGGAGAATGTGCATAAAGAATAGGCCAGACTGGTGTATGAGTAGGCAAAGGAAAAATGAGCTGTAACCAGAAAGGGATCCAATAAAGTACTATCTAGCCAGTCAAAGGACCTAATAACACTTGCAGTAGTATCCCAATGGGAAGTTGGTGTCTTGGCCAACCTATAAGAAAGTTACTGTGTCTTGATATGCACTGTAATCTTTGCCTTGTGAATGACATCATGTTTAAGGATCAGGTGTTGTACACTTTATCAGAGACCAAATTGTCTGCACATGATAGATTATGGTACAGAGTGGAGGCAACAACATGGTCACTTATATTACCATGTATGCCACAAATGTTACAATACATTAAATTGGATTGCTGCTGTCACGAAGCTTTTGGTTTGGGATTTAGCAGAATATCTCCAGACTGGAAAAGAATTGGAACCAATGTATAGGTTATGTATGTGAAATTACATATACTGTACTGTACTCTACTGAAAAATAGTTTTTTTATTTGCAAACAGACTTTATTTGTAATGTAACTTCTCTTCTCAAGTACTACAGTACATAAAAGGTAAACCGGTTCAGTTTGAAGAAGCCTGTTTGAATTTAATGTGCTTGCAATAAAGTATTTGAAAACCAAATCTAGAATCCTTTTTTTTCAATATTAAACTTACCCGATAATCATGTAGCTGTCAACTCCGTTGCCCGACAGAATTCTATGGAGGGATACGCCAGCTATCACAATACTAGAAGGGGGTGTATTTACCAGCGCCACCTGTGGCCAGGTACTCAAGTACTTCTTGTTGACACCTCCTCAATTATTCCTCTGTCGTGCTTCCGGCAAGACGTTCTGGGATACGCTTATGTTCTTGGAGTATTTTCACGACTTTGGTGAAGTATTTCTCTTTGATTTCGGCTGTCGCTTTACTGGAAACTTCTATATTAGCTTAGTTAGCTTTTGGAATTAATTTGATTAATTATGGTGACGAAGAGAGTATGAACTCTCGTTCACCTTTCAATGGCCGACCCTTCCCTTAGACGGAAGTGTTGGTGTCTAAGAGAGTATAGACTCTCTTTCTTAATTTTGCTTAACAAAAGTTATAGATTTATTTTATATCTCTCCGCCTCTTATAGGCCTCTTCGATTAACTTCCTTTTATTATAAACTTATTAAAATTAATTTTTCAATATTAAACTTACCCGATAATCATGTAGCTGTCAACTCCGTTGCCCGACAGAATTCTATGGAGGGATACGCCAGCTATCACAATACTAGAAGGGGGTGTATTTACCAGCGCCACCTGTGGCCAGGTACTCAAGTACTTCTTGTTGACACCTCCTCAATTATTCCTCTGTCGTGCTTCCGGCAAGACGTTCTGGGATACGCTTATGTTCTTGGAGTATTTTCACGACTTTGGTGAAGTATTTCTCTTTGATTTCGGCTGTCGCTTTACTGGAAACTTCTATATTAGCTTAGTTAGCTTTTGGAATTAATTTGATTAATTATGGTGACGAAGAGAGTATGAACTCTCGTTCACCTTTCAATGGCCGACCCTTCCCTTAGACGGAAGTGTTGGTGTCTAAGAGAGTATAGACTCTCTTTCTTAATTTTGCTTAACAAAAGTTATAGATTTATTTTATATCTCTCCGCCTCTTATAGGCCTCTTCGATTAACTTCCTTTTATTATAAACTTATTAAAATTAATTTTTAGATTTGTTTATATTCGACCTTCCTAATAGTAGGCGGTCTTTTCTTGGTACCGAAGTTAATTAACATTGAGCCCGTCATTTCGGTTTTACCTGTTAACATATTATGCTATTTCCGCCACAGAGTTTGAAAGAATTTCTTTGATAGTCTCGTACTGTTTTCAAAGTTGAACTAACGTTTTGTTTTGTCTCTGCAGTTGTTGACGTTCAGAACGTTCAACTTGCACTCTATCGTTACGATAGAGAAAGAATGTTCACGGTTTCACGTTGCAGTAAGAGTAACCGTGTCTAGCGTTTTGTTCATTCTTTCTTAACTTAATGGTTTTGATCCTAATAAAGGAACTTTTCAGTTTTTTCCTTTAACAATAATATGTTTTAACGATATATATGATTGGGCTCTTCTCTCAGGTTCTAAGTCAAGAGAGAGAGAGAGAGAGAGAGATAGAGACGTAGGGAGAAAGAGGATAAACGTTTCATTCAAGCCTGCCAGGCGTACGAGTAACGTCGTTATCGTTTTTGCTCTTCTCCCTAGTCTCTTTAGGGGAAGAAACTAAACGTTTCTAGAGTGATCTAGTGTTTAGTCTCTTTCCAGCCACTGAATTATCTTTCATTAGATTTTTCTGTTACATTGTAATTCTGTTTTCGCAATTACTAACTTTTGAGAAAGGATAGAATTGCGTGTTTCAGGTACAAACCACTTAAAGTTTCGAGTTCAGTGAGATAAGTGCAAACAGAAATCAAAGTGATAAGTGATTAGCGCAAAGTATGTCAGTGTTGTGCGTGAGGGTACTTTTGTGCGCGCCAGTCGTCCTCCCAGTCCGGGACCTCTTGCAAGCTCCCAAGCCCAGGGGAGAAGCAATGTCGAAGGGCAGAAGGGTTCAGCAGGCCTTGATCGGCGCACAGAAGTATCCTCGGTGGTTGTGGGCGTGTCTTACCGAGACCGTCACTCCCACCCGCAGACGATTGAGCCCTTATTTTGCTCGTCTGCAGAAGAAATTTAGGGGAGAAAACGCTGGTCTCAGGTCTCAAGACCTTTTAAACGTAAAGTCCAGACCTATGCCAGACGTACGAAGTTAGAGTTCACAGTCATTGGGTTAGCTCTGACTCTCCTCAGTCATCAGTTGAATGCACTCCGCCTAAGAGGAGTAAGGTTCTGCCACAACAGAGCTCGACTGTTAAGGCTTTACCTCAGCCTACTGTAGTTTCTGCCGACCCCAAGTGGACTCTACTACAGTCCATGCAAGCACTGCTTTCGGACTTGATTCGTGAGTGTCGGGCTGAGAGTGTTGCTCCTCCGCCTCCGCCTACACTCCCTCCGCCTACACTCGCTCCGCCTGATCGCAGTACCACCTGCCAGGCGTACGATGTTGTGGACTCTACTACAGTCCATGCAAGCACAGCTTTCGGACTTGATGCGTGAGTGTCGGGCTGAGAGTGTTGCTCCTCCGCCTCCGCCTACACTCCCTCCGCCTACGCTCGCTCCGCCTGATCGCAGTACCACCTGCCAGGCGTACGATGTTGAGCCACGTGCTGAGTTTGCTGTTCCCAGTGGTGTTCAGCCTCCGCCTTCCTTAAGGCAACCTTTACAATGGGATCAGGAGGATTATACCTCTCTTCCTCCGCCTCCACTTGCTGCTCCACCAGTGATGCAACACTCGGTTGAGGTACAACAACCTCTCCCGTCCATGAGTCAGTCTCCTCAGCTCTCGCTGCAGCGAGCTCAACCCTCCACAAGGCAAGCACCACAACACCTTAGCCTTGCGCCTCAGGAGCCTCAGCTTGCGAGACATTTACCTTGTTCTGCGCAGCCTCTTCCTCATCGCGCTCCGCTCACACCACAGGAACTGGAACTTGCTACTCCGCTTCCGCCAACCGCTCAGCAAGCGCAACCCTTGGGTTCAACCACTCATGCTAGGAGTCAGCCTCCTCCACCCATGCGCCTTCCTTCTGCTTGTCTTTTATTCAGCCTTTGCAGACTGAGCCTCAGGTGTTCCCTCAACAGAGTCTTGAAGAGGAAACCACAACTATTGTTGTTCCAGCTCGTTCTGACTCTGCTGTTCAGCATACCTTACCTCCATTTTCAAACCATGGCAAAAATATGAATCATGAGTTATGAATGTAAGGTAAACATTATGTTGATTTTTAAACCCCATGCAAGCATGCATAAAGCACTCTAGCACTGGTCATGGAATTTCTGAGAAATGTTAAACGCCATGCACACGCTCTGCTTTCCTTACAGCAGGCTCTGCTTACAGCAGGCTCTGCTTACTACATGCTCAGCATACAGCATGCTCTGCATTCAGCATGCTCTGCATACAACATGCTCTGCATACAGCATGCTCTGCATTCAGCATGCTCTGCATACAACATGCTCTACATACAGCATGCTCTGCATACAGCATACTCTGCATACATCATGCTCTGCATACCTTACCGCATGCTTCTCAGTCACACATCTTGGGTTGTTGCCAACTCACTAGACTGTCAAGCAGTTTCATAACGTTGCCTTCTAGTCTGCTGCTTTTGCACCAGTGAACCCTCACTCAGAGAACTTAGCTTTTCTAGGATAAGGTCCTTGTAGATGAGAAAGTTCTTTTCTCCCTCCTTCTGATATTCCCTTGAGGACTCTGTCATTTGGAGGGAGCCTTTAGCTGCATAACCTCTTATGGACTTTTATTTAAGCATAACATGCTTCCAGGGAAGGTTATGGTTCCACTTCAGTCGCTAATCCCGTCTGTTACCACACCTGCTCCCATAGACCTTGAGCTGTGTTGCATGACATGCAGTCCAAGCTTAGTCCTTGTTAGAGGATTTTTTGTTTACGGAGTCAATGTGTCACGGGGAAGATGTTCAACAACCAACAGAAGTGACTTGTTGTGACGCAGTGCGGCAACCTCAGCAACCCGTTAAGGAGTTGTCTGTACGACCCAGACAGTCTAGACAGATTCGGGTTGTCACTGTACTTCCTCGCTTGCCCATGATTGACAGTTCACAGACTGTGCAGCAGTATCATGATCTTGTGTCCGGCTCCGTCAGACGACTGGCTTTTAAGAGCTCCCACAAGTCGTCGCTGTCTGGAGATTTTCAAATGGACTATGGATCTGACCAAGGAACTGGGCCTCCTGGTCAATTTTGAGGAGTCTCAGCTCGTTCCATCCCAGACCATTGTCTCCTTGGGTATGGATCTTCAGAGTCGAGCTTTTCGGACTTTTCCGTCGGCCCCAAGGATCTTCCAAGCCCTAGAATGCATCCAGAGCATGCTGAGAAGGAACCGATGCTCAGTCAGGTAGTGGATGAGTCTAACAGGGACACTTTCATCGCTGGCCCTGTTCATCGTGTTAGGGAGACTCCACCTCCCCTCCCTTCAGTATCATCTAGCTGCTCACTGGATAAAGGACATGACGCTAGAGACGGTCTCAGTTCCTGTTTCCGAAGAGAGGAGGTCTTCTCTCGCGTGGTGTAAGAACAGCTTTCTTCTCAAGGAAGGCTACCTTTGGCTGTTCAGAAACACGACCGCCGTCTCCTCTCGGACGCATCAGACACGGGCTGGGGTGCGACTTTGGACGGACAAGAATGCTCGGGAACATGGAATCAGGAGCAAAGGACACTTCACATCATTTGCAAGAAGTTGTTGGCGGTTATTCTGGCCTTGATAAACTTCAAGTCCCTCCAGCTTAACAAAGTGGTGGAGGTGGACTCTGACAACACCACAGCCCTGGCTTACATCTTCAAGCAGGGAGGGACTCTTTCGTGGAAGTTGTTCTAGATCGCAAGGGACCTACTCATCTGGTCTTTAGATCGAAAGCTAACTGGTAACGAGGTTCATTCAGGGCGGTATGAATGTCATGGCAGATCACCTCAGACGGAAGGGTCAGGTCATCCCCACAGAGTGGACCCTTCTCAAGAATGTTTGCAACAGACTTTGGGCCCTGTGGGGTCAGCCAACCATAGATCTGTTCACTACCTCGATAACCTAGAGACTCCTGTTGTATTGTTCTCCGATTCCAGACCCAGCAGCAGTTCACGTGGATGCTTTTCTGCTGGATTGGTTCCATCTCGACCTGTATGCATTCCCGCCGTTCAAGATTGTCAACAGAGTACTTCAGAAGTTCTCCTCTCACTAGGGGACACGGCTGACGTTGGTTGGCTCCGCTCTGGTCCGCGAGAGAATGGTTCTTAGAGGTACTGCAATGGCTGGTCGACATTCCCAGGACTCTTCCTCTAGGAGTGAACCTTCTAAGTCTACCTCACGTAAAGAAGGTACACCCAATCCTCCACGCTCTTCGTCTGACTGCCTTCAGACTTTCGAAAGACTCTCAAGAGCTAGGGGCTTTTCGAAGGAGGCAGCCAGAGCGATTGTCAAAGCAAGGAGAACATCCACTCTCAGAATCTATCAGTCTCAAGGGGAAGTCTTCCGTAGCTGGTACAAGACCAATGCAGTTTCCTCAACCAGTACCACTGTAACCCAGATTGCTGACTTCCTGTTATATCTAAGGAAAGTAAGATCCCTTTCAGCTCCTACGATCAAGGGTTACAGAAGTATGTTGGCAGCGGTTTTCCGCCACAGAGGCTTGGATCTTTCCACCAACAAAGATCTACAGGACCTCCCTAGGTCTTTTGAGACCTCAAAGGAACGTCGGTTGTCCACTCCAGGCTGGAATCTAGACGTGGTCCTAAGGTTCCTTATGTCATCAAGATTTGAACCTCTCCAATCAGCCTCTTTTTAGGACCTCACATTAAAAACTCTTTTCCTCGTGTGCTTGACAACAGCTAAAAGAGTAAGTGAGATCCACGCCTTCAGCAGGATCATTGTTTTCACATCTGAAACGGCTACATGTTCCTTGCAGCTCGGTTTTTGCTAAACGAGCTTCCTTCACGTCCTTGGCCTAAGTCGTTCGAGATCCCAAGCCTGTCCAACTTGGTGGGGAATGATCTGAAAAGAGTACTTTGCCCAGTTAGAGCTCTTAGGTACTATCTAAAAAGGTCTTAACCTTTACAAGGACAATCAGAAGCCTTATAGTGTGCTATCAAGAAACCTTCTTTTCCAAGTTCTAAGAACTCAGTTTCTTACTATTCAGGCTTCTGATTAGAGAAACACATTCTCGTCTGAAGGAAGAAGACCTTGCTTTGCTGAAGGTAAGGACACATGAAGTGGGAGCTGTGGCTACTTCAGTGGCCTTCAAACAGAACCATTCTCTGCAGAGTGTTATGGATGCAACCTATTGGAGAAGCAAGTCAGTGTTCGCATCATTCTATCTCAAAGATGTCCAGTCTCTTTACGAGTACTGCTACACCCTGGGACCATACGTAGCAACGAATGCAGTAGTAGGCGAGGGCTCAGCCACTACATTTCCATAATCCCATAACCTTTTAACCTTTCTCTTGAATACTTTTTATGGGTTGTACGGTCGGCTAAGAAGCCTTCCACATCCTTGTTGATTTGGCGGGTGGTCAATTCTTTCTTGAGAAGCGCCGAGGTTAAAGGTTGTGATGAGGTCCTTTAGTATGGGTTGCAGCCCTGTATACTTTAGCACCTTTGAGTTGATTCAGCCTCCCAAGAGGAACGCTGCGCTCAGTAAGGAAGACGATCTTATTAAAGGCAGAGTAACGGTTCAAGTCGACTTCCTTACCAGGTACTTATTATTTCATTGTTATTGTGGATAACTGATTATATGAAATACGGGATACTTAGCTATCCTTTAGTCTTGTACACTGGTTTTTCACCCACCCCCCTGGGTGTGAATCAGCTACATGATTATCGGGTAAGTTTAATATTGAAAAATGTTATTTTTATTAGTAAAATAAATTTTTGAATATACTTACCCGATAATCATGATTTAATCGACCCTCCCTTCCTCCCCATAGAGAACCAGTGGACCGAGGAATAATTGAGGAGGTGTCAACAAGAAGTACTTGAGTACCTGGCCACAGGTGGCGCTGGTAAATACACCCCCTTCTAGTATTGTGATAGCTGGCGTATCCCTCCATAGAATTCTGTCGGGCAACGGAGTTGACAGCTACATGATTATCGGGTAAGTATATTCAAAAATTTATTTTACTAATAAAAATAACATAATTTGTTTTATGTTAGATAGATTTTATATTCTAATCCAATTTGTAAAAGAAATACTTTGTCAAAGCTGTCATATTCTTTTTATTAACCACATTACGTACTATCATCTATTAAATAAGGGACTGCTTGAAAGAAATGATTTTCCAATCTCAATTTTTGATGTCTTGCCATTGTCTAATTTACCAACCTCCCCTTTTTTCCTCTACAGAAGATGAAGATCTAGATTAACAGTTGATAGAAGATAACATAGCTAATAGTGGCCAATGCAACGAGGGAAGATCGGGCTGTACAGTTACCGCTGTTCAGGCAGCTTGTAAACTCCTAGCGTGAGACAAAAACCCTCCCATAGATGATAAATTCCGGAAAACTGCCGATTCTTCTCCTGTGTCTAGAAGTTAGCCAGTGGTAAGTAATTGCATTAATAAATGCTGTAAAGTCATGTAGTTAAATTAATATTTGGTATTGTAATGATTCTCAAGCTTTTTTTTCTCTTGAGAATCACTACAATACCAAATATTGTAGTGATTCTAGAACTTCACCCATAACATTAATTGATGGATGTTTTGAAATTATAATTGTTCCATAACCGAAATACAAACCACGCTATTTACATTGGGTTTACCTTTTAGCGCAGCTGAAATGGCGAGCCATTAGAATTTAACGAGGGTGTATTACCCCCGCGCTAGTTTGCGGGGGGTATTGGAGTGGTAGCTAGCTACCCCTCCCCCCCCTCACACACAGATGAATGCTCACTTTCACTTTTGGCTCGGACTGTGACAGATGTCTCTGTCTTGGTCCTCTCTTGGCAGCCATTGTTTGTTTTGAATTTACTTAATCGCTTACTTTTCTTTTACTCAATATATATGTAAACATGTTTTCATGTTTGTATATATATATTTGAGTATAGAAATCAGTAAGATTCCTTTTCAGATTTGTGTGTGTAGTGTACGATTTCTACGTGGTGTCCTCGGCAGTTAGGCCTCCACGGCGTAATTTTATGGGTGGCGATCGAGTTTGACTCCGGTCTTTCTCTCCCTCTCTCTCTCTTGAGGTCGTTCACCCTTTTACTACGTGTTACTACGCCCTTGTAGCTTCCTTTCCGTGTGGGGGGGTTGCTACGCCGTACGTTTGTCTCAATTAGTTTATGAATCTAATTGTAGTTGCTAATTTTTTTCAGCTTGTAGAACGATTCCTTTCGAGGTTTTCGTTCTTTCTTTAGTGTTCATTCATTTTTAAATTACATAATTACATAGTTTCATAATTATAATTGTTATAATTCTGTTTTGGTTACAGCTCTCCTTCCGTGAGTGTAAGTGGTTGTGAGGGCACGTGCCTGTTGTGTAATTCTTGTTTCCTTTCCCTCGGGATTCCTCTTCGGAGCCTTCCTGGGGGAATGAATGTGTACTAATGATTTTTGTTTTATTATTTTACAGTTAACGATCTAGTTCGTTTCTGTAATATGGCAACGGTGTGAGCTGTCTTGTTGAGGCCTGGGGATTCGGCTGTTGCTGCCTCCCCCCCTTGTATTTTCGTCTGGGGCTTGTCTCCTTCTTCTGGAAGTACTCCCGTGACGACGGACAGCTCTCCAGTTCATTTTAGAACTCTCAGGAGGCTTGCCTCCTTGGGCGGGTAACTTTCCTGCCGAGGGAAGTTTTTCCTGTCCAGGCTTGAGTTTTTCCCCTTTTGGGGGGTTCTTCTCTTGCCTTTTATTCGTGCGACTATGCTCTTGGTGCTGAGCGGTCACACCTGCAGTTTCGCTCAAGGGGCTGGGCAACTGCAGGAGCTCCCCTTCGGAGGATTGCTCCTTTTAGGTCACTGGCTGACCAGTCTCTTCTACGTAGTGTTTCTCTTTCGTTCGCGAGAGAGTACACTCATAGAGACTCCTCTTCGGAGGTTTCTTCTGCTGCTGTTGCTGTTGGCCTCCCTCGCCGTGAGGCCCCCGTCCGCCTCGTCGTAAGGGCCTCTCATTTCCCTATAAGGGTGCTAAGAGGCGCCTTTTTGAATCTCCGTTTGCAGCCTACAACTCCTTTTTCTTGATCTTCCGCCTTGGTGCAGATGGACAGCAGTCTGATCTCATCTTCCGACGGGCAACGGTCTTCCCGACGGACAACGGTCTTCCCGACAGACAATGGTCATCCAACGGACATCAGTCTCCCGGCGGACAACGGTCTTCCAACGGACATCGGTCTCCCGGCGGACAGGCTACGGTCTTCCGATGGACATCTGTCTCCCGACGGACAACGTTCCCTTCGGGGCAAAGGGTTGCCTCCCACGGGGGTTCTTCCCTTGCGTGTCAGGGTTCCCCTGCGCGCCCTTCTGCTGTGTTCTCTCCTGCTCCTGCTCAGTGTTAGCGCACAGGCGCTCTCCTGGTCATCAGCGCTCTCCTGTTCGTCAGCGCTCTCATGATGATCATCCCTGCTGTTCCTGTTGGTTCCTGTTACGCGCCCTGTGCGCCCACGTTCGCCCTTGCGATCTAGAACTTCGGTTCAGGTCTGGGTCAAGGACTCTTCTTCTATGCGCAGGCTTCCACGCGTTGCCTTCTGCTCATCAGCGATCATCAGCTCGCCAGCGATCACCTGCTCGCCAGCGTTCACCCGCTCGAAAGCGCGCACAGGCGATTTTAGTATCGCCTATTCAACAGCGTTCTACATGTCTGCGATCTCCGGATCGCCCGCGTGTGTTACAGCCGGCACGCCAACGTTCTCCAACACTTCTGAAAACATGGTTCGCCAGCTACTAGCTCGCCATCGCCCACCTGCGCATGCTGCTCGCCATCGCGCGATCGCCCAAATGCAGATGCTGCTCGCCATCGTGCGATCGCCCACCTGCGGATGCTGCTCGCCATCGTGCGATCGCCCACCTGCGGATGCTGCTCGCCATCGCGCGATCGCCCTCCTGCGGATGCTGCTCGCCATCGCACGATGCTCACCTGCAGATGCTGCTCGCCATCGCGCAATCGCCCACCTGCGCATGCTGCTCTCCATCGCGCGATGCTCACCTGCGCATGCTGCTCCCCATTGCATGCTGCTCGCCATCGCTCGCCAACGCGTCGACATGCCACAATGAGCCATCGCCAACCTGCGCGTTAGCACTCACCAGCTCACCACCGATCGCCTGTTGATCCATATCGCCAGCGGTCTACCTCGCCCACTCGGCAGCGCGTTTCCTCGCCATCGCGCTAACGCTTGCATTCGCCGCCTCGGACTCATACACCCTCGCGACCGCTCGCCTGCGCGCCCGCGCGACAGTTCGCCTGCGCGCCCGCGCTACCGCTTGCCTGCGCGCCCGCGCGATCATTCGCCTGAGCGCCCACACGCCCACGTGCCTGCACGTCTACGCTCATGCGCGTCCGCGCACATGCTCTCCAATGTTCACCCGCGCGCGAACCGACGGTGTTCCGTCGCGCGAACCGGCGGTGTTCCGTCGCGCGAACCGGCGGTGTTCCGTCGCGCGAACCGGCGGTGTTCCGTCGCGCGAACCGGCGGTGTTCCGTCGCGCGAACCGGCGGTGTTCCGTCGCGCGAACCGGCGGTGTTCCGTCGCGCGAACCGGCGGTGTTCCGTCGCGCGAACCGGCGGTGTTCCGTCGCGCGAACCGGCGGTGTTCCGTCGCGCGAACCGGCGGTGTTCCGCCGCGCGAACCGGCGGTGTTCCGCCGCGCGAACCGGCGGTGTTCCGCCGCGCGAACCGGCGGTGTTCCGCCGCGCGAACCGGCGGTGTTCCGTCGCGCGAACCGGCGGTGTTCCGCCGCGCGAACCGGCGGTGTTCCGCCGCGCGAACCGGCGGTGTTCCGTCGCGCGAACCGGCGGTGTTCCGCCGCGCGAACCGGCGGTGTTCCGCCGCGCGAACCGGCGGTGTTCCGCCGCGCGAACCGGCGGTGTTCCGCCGCGCGAACCGGCGGTGTTCCGTCGCGCGAACCGGCGGTGTTCCGTCGCGCGAACCGGCGGTGTTCCGTCGCGCGAACCGGCGGTGTTCCGTCGCGCGAACCGGCGGTGTTCCGTCGCGCGAACCGGCGGTGTTCCGTCGCGCGAACCGGCGGTGTTCCGTCGCGCGAACCGGCGGTGTTCCGTCGCGCGAACCGGCGGTGTTCCGTCGCGCGAACGTCGGCTTAATTCTTGCAGTATCCATTGCTCGTCTATGGGTTATCGCTCGCCGACCTCCAGCTCTCGCCCTTCCTACCACGCTCGCCTTCCTTCTGCGCTCTTTCGCTCACCTTCGTTTGCGTTCCTGCGTGACAGCGCATGGGCGCTTCCACGTTCGCCCACGCGCAAATCTTTGAATTACCATCGCGCGAGCTCCAGGGAGATTGCGACCACGATTCCCATTGGGGTTTTCGCAGCATAGCCAGCCTGGCGAGTTCTTCTGGAGCGTATTTCCAGAACACGGCCTCACCCCGTAAACGCAGAGCATGGCACTTGCAAGAATAGGAAGAAACTTCAGGGAGGTCTGAGCGACACTCCTCTTTCCAGAACCTGGGTTAGCCCTCCCCCGTCATTCCCTGGAAGGATTTTTGGCGGGGGGGAGGGGGGGTGGGTTGGGGGGCTTTCCGTTCGAGATTTCTCCATCGGCCAAGGGGTGACTGCTTACCCCTTCCTCTGGGGCTTACCAGGTCCTTTCCCTCCTCGGTTATGGCCCGAGGTTTGGTTCAAGGAAGCTACAGGAAGATCATGGGTACTTTCCTCCTCTCGAGCTCAGGCACCTTGGCCTTTCGTCGTTGAGTATCTAACTTGCGGACAAGCTCGATGTTGTACTATCTGGACGCGCTGACTGTGGGCTTCCTTCGGGTGTCTCATCTGTGGAGGTCGACGACCTCAGACACCCTTCCATCCTTGAGAAGAGTTTGTTTGTGCCCAAGGACAGAGACTTAGACAGCGGCTGTGCGGAAGAAATCGACTTCCGTTTTCACTCCTCCAAGGCGCTTTCTTCCAGACTCTGCAGGGCTCCAGCGCCCTTTTCTTTCAACCACGTCGGCCTGTCAAGAACAGATGGCACGGGAGGCTCCCCCGGGGAGGCATAGTCCTAAAAGGAGTGGCAGAGTTCACGAACTCTAGGATTGCAGGTTTCTCGCTGGGAGGATGCTTAAGGTTACTCATCCGGATGACAGCTTCCCGATGCCCATTCCCGCACAATCTCTGTGATCAGCCAAGGATATCGCGCCTACCGTCTCTGTCAGCGAATTAAGTGACTCTGAACCTCTATGCCCTAGTGTCGGCAAGAGTTGCCCGGTTGGGCAGAATGATCCATACCTTAGGCGAAGGTCCTCCATAGGATCATCGACGGCTTCACCCCCGGCCTCTTCAGTCGATCCTTTCTTGTAAGGAAGGATCTGAGAGGGGAGTTCCGTAGTCGACCTCTCAGCCCTGATCAAGTTTGTCGAACAAACTTCGGCCAGCGTAGAACAGCAGAATCGATCAGACTGGTAACGAGGCGACAGGACTCCTTAAACCCTGGATCGGAAGGACGGGTACTTTCAGTTTCCATTCCATCCATCTTCCAGGGAGCTCATCGAATTCAGCCTAGACTGCAAGTATTCCTGCTTATGATGCAGTGTGGCTATCCCGCCGTGGCATAGCAGGTTTTTTCCCCAGAGAACTCTCCCTGCTTTCCTCATGGCCACTCAGGTGCAGGCTTTCGCCTCCTCTGCCTTTTGGAGGGCTGGTCAACTCCGGTAGGCTCGGGTTCAACCTTCTTCAGCGCCGGGACAAGCTTCCGGATGCTTACCATGAGTGTGGTTTCATGGTATTTTGCTTGGAGCCTTCTCTTCTTCTTCCTCAACATCTGGAGTATCTGGCCATGATATTGAGTCAACGGCCTTACCACGTTGGAAACCCCGCTTCTCGTCCATCCAGCGAGGTTAAGCAACGTCGGTTCTGGTCGGTACTTGGATGGGTGACCACCTGGGGACGCCAGATTCTGTTGCCACATCCTCCGAGCCTTCCTTTCAGTTGACTGTGGCAAGACTGAGGAGAGTCACAGTACCTGTTCTCAGTCAAGCAGAGCTTTCAGCCCTACCTTGGAACGTTTCCTAGTTCTCCTTTCCTCATTGACCCGTCTATAGTCCGAACGGTCGCCTCAGGATAAGTTCCATGTGGGACGGTCCAAGTTCCGGTGGTTTCAGGCAACGTTTAACCGGACTTCCTGGCCCCTATGGGACCAGCGGAACTATTAGACCTGCAATGGGTGTTGACCTATGGAACCTCTTGATGGTAGTGGATATTCTCGTCCTTTCCCCACATTTTTGATGCTGTTCTCGGACTCGTCAAAGGAAAGGGGGGGGGGGGGGGCATGTTCTGGTCCAGGCCTATGGTCAAGACCTGAAGGATACCTCTCCATCATTCAGGCAGGCTTAGGGGCCGTAGTCTGACCCCTCTACAGATCCTACAGCTCCTGCCGAGTCGCCCCGTGCGCGTCGACTTCATGATTCTGGCGTGTTCTAACCAGCAGGGGACGCATTTTCACACCTTCACATCTTGCAGTAGAGATACCGGGATGATGGAGATTATCTCAATACCACCATCGGCTCTCTCATTCCAGGCAGAGGAATGTTCTCTCTGACTATCCGAGCAGAGCCTCGTAGAGAGAGTGTACCTGGGGGTCTTTGACCTTGAGTAACCAGCAAGTCCTGGTCTGGGGGACCTGATCGCGACAGCTTGGAACCTCAAGCTTCCGCTGTTCTTCCCCCCAGTCTCAGACCCCGAGACTCTGGCAAGATGCATTCCGGTGATGGTGGGACAACTTCGACGCCTGCGTCTTCCCTCCTTTTTGTCTGTGGACAATGGGTCTCAACAAGACCAGGTTGTCTGTCAACCTTTCAATGGGAGAGCTCCACTGGGACTATGCGCAGAACGGTTTCTGGACCCTCTGCTTCCTCTGATGGAACTCCCGGGAGAGCTTCTCCCACGGCGCAGACTACTCAAGCAACCACACTGCGACATCTCTCCCGAACCGGGGCGTCGCTTCGGCTTCATGCCTGGAGACACTACGCCTCCTCCTCAAGAAGAGACAACCCGCTACAGTCGCGGTACGGAGGTCGCGTCATCTGCGATAGTCATCCGCAGGGGTCTTCCAGACAAAGTGAAGAGTCTTCGGTGGTTGGTGCCGTGGGAGATATACCTCTTCCCTTGAGGCCTCTTCTCCAGCAATAACGGTCTTATTGCCTTTAGGCGGGAGGAAACTCCTTTCCGCTCTCGGCAATGAAGCCTGTCGCTCAGCCTTTCCCTGACCTTCAGGCTTAAAGGAATAACTTTTTCCTGCCCGCTGGATCTTTCCTCGCTCATGCGAAGCTACGATCGTCCCTGCCCTAGTCGGAGGAAGACCTCCAACTTGGAGCATGGCTCGGACTTTTAGTCCTTTAAGAGATCTTCTCAAGACCCTTTACGACAGGCCTCGGATTGTATTCCGCCTTGGGTCTCCTGCTCACTCTGGCCACGGCCAGTGTGTAAGCAATCTTCTTGGTCACGTACGACTCCGCCCTTGATAAGGAAGAGGGGAAGGCAACATTCAGGTTCGCTCCTGAGTTGTTGGCTAGACTCAGAACCTGGGGGTCCCGGCCCTTCGGTCCAATTCCTTCAAGATTTCGTGTCTCCATTCTGTATCTGATGTCCCAAGACCTTCTCTTTCTTGCCAGTAAAGGAATCGAGAGGTTAGCTTTGGGAACAGCTGCAGTTTGTCCTCAGTTGCAGCCGATTTGGGAGCACAAGGAGGACACTGGGGAGAGTCACCAATATACCTCTTCAGCCCGGACTCAAGGACATTCATCTCGACCTGTCTCCAGACCCTCCCCCGTCACTTCGCCCTACAGTACGATGTTGGATACATCGCAACGTCCCTCGCCTTCGAGTAATACTACTCTGTGACGCAGGTGCTACAAGCTGGAGTCTGGAAGCGTCTAATGACCTTCGCAGCCCGCTTCCTGCAGGGCGTGACCCACAGGAGTCTCGATACGTTTTCTATCGCTCTGTGGTGGCTACACAACAGCTGGTCTAACCTCAGGCTCCTTTTTAGACAGGTAGCAGAAGGTTGAGGGCATTGTTATCAGGTTTTAGTCTGCATGAACGAAAGAAGTATGTCTGGCCCTTATTTCTTTCTTCATCATCCCCTCTACGGGGAAGCAGCATTCTGGTCTCTGCATAGCTGACCTCGAACCTCTGCAGGTAAACCATGCTTCCTTGTGTTCCGAGTATTGAGTCAATACTGTCGCGTCCCCCATACCCTGACGAGGTGGTATTGGGAACGTCCTAACCCAGAGTTCCTTCTGGAACTCCAGGTCAACTGCCTAGGACGGGTCACACTTCTTCCTTCACACACAAGCTTATGTAGGCTACACGGTTCCTTGCGGAGCAAGGAACTTGTGAGGTGCAGGGACTCCTTTTCTCGAGTGCGACTCACTCGGATTCTGAGTCCCCAGGTAAAGCCAAAGCCAGTATGGCTGGGGACTTTCCACCTTAACTAATGGGTAAGTCACCCAATGTAAATAGCGTGGTTTGTATTTCGGTTACGGAACAAATGACAAATTCGAAGATAATTTGTATTTTTCCTAACCATACAAACCTTAGCTATTTACACATATTTGCCCGCCAGCCCTGTCCCCCAAGACAAGTCCTACCTCTAAGTGAAAGTGAGCATTCATCTGTGTGTGAGGGGGGGAGGGGTAGCTAGCTACCACTCCCTTACCCCCCCCCCCCACTAACTAGCGCGGGGGTAATACACCCTCGTTAAATTCTAATGGCTCGCCATTTCAGCTGCGCCAAAAGGTAAACCCAATGTAAATAGCTAAGGTTTGTGTGGTTAGGAAAAATACAAATTATCTTCGAATTTGTCATTTAATAGAGATAAGACATTATTGCTGTGCAGTAGAATCTTGTAATAAGTAACACTGTTATCACAGACTTCTGTTACTCATATGTAATGGACTTACTCAGAAAACCAGAGTAAAGTTCGGTTGGAAAAGGCTTAACGTAAGAAAAAGTACATATTTCAGAGATATTTATATTCATTACTGTATATTTATTCATGTAAAGGTAATAAAACCATTCTTTCAATGAAAAATCTCTACTATGATATGAAAATTGAATTTGTATGAAGATTTGTGCAAGCTCTTAGTTCCCTCTATTTAAAATGTGGCAGAGAAATACGTTTCGAGTAAACAGTATCTCAAACAAAGCCTTCTGAAACTGTTTGTGGTATTATTTAAGTACCGTAGTCGATATATTATAGTGACTCATAGTATTGAGAAAGTTTCAGGTCATTTGATTCCAGAAAGGTAATGCTGCTTCTATTCAGAGAAGGTGTGTAGATTTTAAAGTGTATAAATTAATTTTGTTTAAATTAGTAATTCCATTAGAGTTCGTTGCTTGTTATTCCAGCGGTACTGAACCTGGCAGCCCGACGCTTCAATTTGAGGCAATCTGGGCTTTAGCGAATGTAGCGTCCTGCACATCTAAGAAGATGCAAGCGGTGCCCCAATTGTTTTAAACTACTGGCGTCTTCAAGCCAAAATGCTTGTGAGCAGGATGTTCGGACTTAGGGTAAGTCAGTTTATATGTTTTGAGCTTTTCATAATGACATGCTTGTAAATTGTAAGCTAAAGAACTTCCCGGGCTGGTCATCACAGTCAGTCATGGTCATATCTAGGTTATATTATAACCCTCTCTTCTATTTCCCCCTCTTATTTGATAGGTTGGGATTGCTACATTTGACAAGTATTTTTTATCATTTATGGTGGATAACAGGGTAGGGTTGGTTTTTGGTGAAATCCTAAAGCTCGACCCTGCATTCTATTCTGCCGATGATTTTTTCATCTGTTCCGTTTGAGTTCTCTCGAAAAACTGTCAATTGTTTTAAGCGTTTTCACTGAACTAAAATTTTCAGTTTATGCTTAACAAATTGCTTGGAAGAGCTTGTGATTTGCAAAATCTGAATAAGCCATTTTCTAAACTATTGTACTTGATAATAGATACATTTTCTTATAAAAACCATAATGTGAAACTTGAATAAACACATACAAACATACTGTTTATACTTACAAAAAGAAAATAGTGAAGATAAAAAACTATTGATGTTCAACTTCGGCTGCTGGAAAAATGACACAATAATATCGATGGGTGTAGTGAAGTTGTAGACATATACATGGAAAGTAGTAGCGTCATCGTCAGAGCCAAATGTGTATTCGGAAGCACTAAATCTGCGCTCGATTTGCGTCCCAGTGAAATTATCAACGATCCAAGATTCGGGGTTCTCTCCTGAAAATGAAAGCCATGTATTTAATCATGCGAATTCTGTCCCGCGTTTCTGGAAATTCAGGATACTACGTGAATATTCATCCACGTTAAAGAACAAAACTATTACCTCTACAACAATCATTAGGTTATTTCATTGGGAACAGAAAAGTTAATTTACATAGGATTTTTTTTTAAGGTAAGACCTACAGAATATTTCATAGTTTTAAATATTTAACTTAGCCGGTGAATATATAGCTGCAACTCTGTTGCTCGACAGACAAACTCTACGGAAAAACTCGCCAGCGATCGCTACACAGGTTGCGGGTGTGCCCAACAGCGCCATCTGTCGACCAGATACCCAGCTCTTATGTAAACAAAGACTCAATTTTCTCTCTGTCGACGTGTCGACAAGACGTACTTTACTCGCTGTTGCTAAACTGGAGTTTTTCACATCATATTGGTGAAGTACTATATTCTGGTTTTGAGCTTTCGCAATGCAGGTGTTTTATCTTCATCTTAAATCTTGAACTCTTTTTGGATAGATTTAATTATGGTGACAAAGAGAGTATGGACTTTCTTTCACTTTTAAATGGCCGACCCTTCCCTTAGACGGAAGTGTGTTTAGGCTTTTAGTAATTATCTTATCACGTTATAAATTATTTATAGATTTTCCTCTATATATTTTATATCTCTCCGCCTTTATTAGGCCTCTTCGATTAACTTTCCATTTATTATAAACATATAAAAATAAATTTTAATGTTTTGTTTATATGCGACCTTTCCTGAGAGTAGGCGGTCCTAACTTGGAAACCGAAGTTAATCAATGTTGAGCCCTTTATATCGTAAGTAGCTTTTAAAGAGCTAAGGATTTAAACTTTTTAAATGTAATATTTTATGAAAGAATTTCTTTGATAGTCTTCGTACTGTTTTCAAAGATGAACTAACGTTTAGTTGTTCCGTAACCGAAATACAAACCACGCTATTTACAAAGGGTATTACTTTTAGCGTAGCTGAAATGGCGAGCCATTAGAATTTAACGAGGGTGTATTACCCCCGCGCTAGTTAGCGGGGGGTAGGGGAGTGGTAGCTAGCTACCCCTCCTCCCCCTCACACACAGGTGAATACTCACTTTCACTTTTGGCTCGGACTATGACAGACGTCTCTGTCTTGGTCCTCGCTTGGCAGCCATTGTCTGTTTTGTCTTTACTTAATCGCTTACTTTTCTTTTACTCAATATATATGTAAACATGTTTTCATGTTTGTATATATATTTGAGTATAGAAATAAGTAAGTTTCCTTTTCAGATGTGTGTGTGTAGTGTACGATATCTACGTGGAGGCCTCGGCAGTTAGGCCACCACGGCCTAATTTTATGGGTTGCGATCGAGTTTGACTTCGGTCTTTCTCTCTCTCTCTCTCTTGAGGTCGTTCACCCTTTTACTATGTTTTACTACGCCCTTGTAGCTTCCTTCCCGTGTGGGTGGGGTTGCTACGCCGTACATTTTGTCTCAATTAGTTTATGAATCTAATTGTAGTTGTTAATTTTTCAGCTTGTAGAACGATTCCTTTCGGGGTTTTCGTTTTTTCTTTAGTGTTCATTCATTTTTAAATTACATAATTACATAGTTACATAATTATAATTGTTATAATTCTGTTTTGGTTACAGCTCTCCTTCCGCGAGTGTAAGTGGTTGTGAGGGCACGTGCCTGTTGTGTAATTCTTGTTCCTTTTCCTCGGGATTCCTCTTCGGAGCCTTCCCGGGGAATGAATGTGTACTAATATTATTTGTTTTATTTTTTTACAGTTACCGATCTAGTTCGTTTCTGTAATATAGCAACGGTGTGAGCTGTCTGGTTGAGTCCTGGGGATTCGGCTGTTGCTGCCTCCCCCCTTGTATTGTCGTCAGGGGCGTGTCTCCTTCTACTGGTAGTACTCCCGTGTCGACGGACAGCTCTCCAGTTCATTTTAGAACAGTCAGGAGGCTTGCCTCCTTGGGCGGATAACTTTCCTTCCGAGGGAAGTTTTTTTTCCTGTCCAGGCTTGAGCTTTTCCTCTTTTGGGGGTTCTTCTCTTGCCTTTTTTTCGTGCGACTATGCTCTTGGTGCTGAGCGGTCGCACCTGCAGTTTCGCTCAAGGGGCTGGGCAACTGCAGGAGCTCCTCTTCGGAGGATTGCCCCTCTTAGGTCACTGGCTGACCAGTCTCTTCCACGAAGTGTTTCTCTTTCGTTCGCGAGAGAGTACACTCATAGAGACTCCTCTTCGGAGGTTTCTTCTGTTGCTGTTGCTGTTGGCCTCCCTCGCCGTAAGGCCCTCCGTCCGCCTCGTCGTAAGGGCCTCTCATCTCCCTATAAGGGTGCTTGAGGCGCCTTTTTGAATCTCCGTTTGCAGCCTACAACTTCTTTTTCTCGATCTTCCGTCTTGGTGCAGATGGACAGCAGTCTAATCTCGTCTTCCGACGGGCAACGGTCTTCCCGACGGACAACGGTCTTCCCGACGGACAGCGGTCTTCCGACGGACATCAGTCTCCCGGCGGACAACGATCCCTTCGGGGCAAAGGGTTGCCCCCACGGGGGTTCTTCCCTTGCGTGTCAGGGTTTCCCTGCGCGCCCTTCTGTTCGTCAGCGCTCTCCTGTTCGTCAGCGCCATCGCACCCTTTCACGCGATCATTCACCTGCGCATGCTGCTCGCCATCGCACAACCCTGAACGATTGCCCGCTTACGCATGCTGCTCCTCATCGCACAACCCTGAACGATCGCCCTCCTGCAGATGCTGATCACCATCGCACCCTTTCACGCGATCATTCACCTGCGCATGCTGCTCGCCATCGCACAACCCTGAACGATTGGCCGCTTACGCATGCTGCTCCTCATCGCACCACCCTGAACGATCGCCCTCCTGCAGATGCTGATCACCATCGCACCCTTTCACGCGATCATTCACCTGCGCATGCTGCTCGCCATCGCACAACCCTGCACGATAGCCCGCTTACGCATGCTGCTCCTCATCGCACAACCCTGAACGCTCGCCCTCTTGCGGATGCTGATCACCATCGCACCCTATCACGCGATCATTCACCTACACATGCTGCTCGCCATCGCTTACCGCCAGCGATCTTCTTCACCTACGCGGCAGCACGATCCCTCGCCGTCACGCCCATTCCCCTGCGCGATCGCTCGCCTGCGCGCCCGCGCGATCGCTCGCCTGCGCGCCCGCGCGATCGCTCGCCTGCGCGCCCGCGCGATCGCTCGCCGGCGCGCCCGCGCGATCGCTCGCCTGCGCGCCCTCGCGAACGCTCGCCTGCGCGCCCGCGCGACCACTCGCCTGTGCGCCCGCGCGACCATTCGCCTTTGCGCGACCGTTCGCCCTCGCGCGACCATAGTTCGCGGCGAATTCCACAGCCGGTGGTAACAGCAGGGACGCGTGCTCCTAGGCGGCACTCGGGATCACCTCCATCCAAGCACAGGTTGGTAGTGCAGGACGAAGACAGGTCAGTACAGCATTCTTCCCACCTTCTTTTCAGGCAGGAACCGTCGTGTCCTCTCCAAAGGATCGCCCGATCCCTTTCACCTTAGCGAGGATTTCGGACTCTGTGTCCTTGGAGCAGCAGACATGGTTTGATCCGCTGGCACGGGCGTTAATGAGGGTTATGAAACCAGCACTCACCGGCCAGGGTAACAAACCAGCGGCTGTCTCTCCTACGCTGAAGAGAAAGAGAGGAGTGGACTTCGTGGTGACTTCCCCCAGGGCGAAGTTGGTTCCCAAGAGGTCGGTCTCGAGGGTCCCCTCTCCTGCACGAGTACTCTCTCCTTCTCCCGCCCTGGAAGGATTTTTGGCGGGGGGGCTTTCCGTTGAAGTTTTCTCCATCGGACAAGGGGTGACTGCTTACCTCTTCCTCTGGGAGCTTACCAGGTTCTTTCCCTCCTCGGTTACGGCCCGAGGTTTGGTTCAAGGAAGCTACAGGAAGATCAAGGGTACTTTCCTCCTCTCGAGCTCAGGCACCTTGGCCTTTCGTCGTTAAGTATCTACTTGCGGACAAGCTCGATGTTTTACCATCTGGACGCACTGACTGAAGGCTTCCTTCGGGTGTCTCATCTGTGGAGGTCAACGACCTCAGACACCCTTCCATCCTTGAGAAGAGTTTTGTCTTTGCCCAAGGACAGAGACTTAAACATCTGCTGTGCGGAGTAAATCGACTTCCGGTTTCACTCCTCCAAGGCGCTTTCTTCCAGACTCTGCAGGGCTCCAGCTCCCTTTTCTTTCAACCACGTCGGCCTAAGTTATCGGCTACGACAACTGGGACAAGGTGTCCAATTGCAGTTTCCTCCTGTCAGGAACAGATGGCACGGGAGACTCCCCCGGGGGGGCATAGTCCTAAAAGGAGTTCACGAACTCTAGGATTGCAGGTTTTTTCGCTGGGAGGATGCTTAAGGTTACTCATCCGAATGACAGCTTCCCGATGCCCATTCCCGCACAATCTCTGTGAGTAGCCAAGGATATCGCGCCTGCCGTCTCTGTCAGCGAATTCAGTGTCTCTGAACCTCTATGCCATAGCATCAGCAGAGTTGCCCGGTTGGGCAGAATGATCCATACCTTAGGCGAAGGTCTTCCTTAGGATCATCGACGGCTTCACCCCCGGCCCCCTCAGTCGATCCTTTCTTGTAAGGAAGGATCTGAGAGGGGATGTCCATAGTCGACCTCTCAGCCCTGATCAAGTTTGTCGAACAAACTTCGGCCAGCGTACACCAGCAGAATCGATCAGACTGGTAACGAGGCGACAGGACTCCTTTAACCCTGGATCGGAAGGACGGGTACTTTCAGTTTCCATTCCATCCATCTTCCAGGGTGCTCGTCGAATTCAGCCTAAACTGCAAGTATTCCTGCTTATGATGCAGTGTGGCTATCCCGCCGTGGCATAGCAGGTTTGTTTCCCCAGAGAACTCTCCCTGCCTTCCTCTTGGCCGCTCAGGTGCAGACTTCCGCCTCCTCTGCTGTTTGGAGGGCTGGTCAACTCCGGTAGGCTCGGGTTTCGACCTTCTTCAGCGCCGGGAAAAGCTTCCGAATGCTGACCATGAGTGTGGGCTCATGGTATTTTGCTTGGAGCCTTCTCTTCCTCTGCCTCAACATCTGGAGTATCTGGCCATGATATTGAGTCAACCGCCTTACCACGTTGGAAACCCCGCTTCTCGTCCGTCCAGCGAGGTTAAGCAACGTCGGCACTTGGATGGGTGACCACCTGGGGACGCCAGATTCTGTTACCACATCCTCCGAGCCTTCCTTTCGGTTGACTGTGGCAAGACTGAGGAGAGTCGCAGTACCTGTTCTCAGTCAAGCAGAGTTTTCAGCCCTACCTTGGAACGTTTCCTAGTTCTTCTTTCCTCATTGACCCGTTTATAGTCCGAACGGTCGCCTCAGGATAAGTTCCATGTGGGGCGATCCAAGTTCCGGTGGCTTCTGGCAATGTTTAACCGGACTCCCTGGCCCTATGGGACCAGCGGAACTATTAAACCTGCAATGGGTGTTGACCTATGGAGCCTCTTGATGGTAGTGGATATTCTCGTCCTTTCCCCACATTCTTGATGCGGTTCTCGGACTCGTCAAAGGAAAGGGGGGGGGGCATGTTCCGGTCCAGGCCTATGGTCAAGACCTGAAGGATACCTCTCCATCATTCAGGCAGGCTTAAGGGCCTTAGTCTGGCCCCTCTTCAGTCCTACCGCTCCTGCCAAGTCGCCCCGTTGCGTGTCGACTTCATGCTAACCAGCAGGGGACGCATTTTCACACCTTCACATCTTGCAGTAGAGATACCGGGATGATTGAGATTCTCTCAATTCCACCATCGGCTCTCTCATTCCAGGCAGGGGAATGTTTCTCTCAGACTATCCAAGCAGAGCCTCATAGAGAGAGTGTACCTAGGGGTCTTTGACCTTGGGTAACCAGCAAGTGCTGATCTGGGGGACCTGATCGCGACAGCTTGGAACCTCAAGCTTCCGCTAGTTTTCCCCCCAGTCTCAGACCCCGAGACTCTGGCAAGATGCATTCCGGTGATGGTGGGACAACTTCGACGCCTGCGTCTTCCCTCCTTTTTGTCTGCGGACAATGGGTCTCAACAAAACCAGGTTGTCTGTCAACCTTTCAATGGGAGAGCTCCACTGGGACTATGCGCAGAACGGTTTCTGGACCCTCTGCTTCCCCTGACGGAACTCCCGGGAGAGCTTCTCCCACGGCGCAGGCTACTCAAGCAACCACACTGCGACATCTCTCCCGAACCGGGGCGTCGCTTCGGCTTCATGCCTGGAGACACTACGCTTCCTCCTCTAGAAGAGACAACCCGCTACAGTCGCGGTACGGAGGTCGCGTCATCTGCGATAGTCATCCACAGGGGTCTCCCAGGCAAAGTGAAGAGTCTAAGGTGGTTGGTGCCGTGGGAGATATACCTCTTCCCGTGAGGCCTCTTCTCCAGCAATAACGGTCTTATTGCCTTTCGGCGGGAGGAAACTCCTTTCCGCTCTTGGCAATGAAGCCTGTCGCTCAGCCTTTCCCTGACCTTCAGGCTTAAAGGAATAACTTTTTCCTGCCCGCTGGATCTATTCTCGCTCATGCGAAGCTACGATCGTCCCTGCCCTAGTCGGAGGAAGACCTCCAACTTGGAGCATGGCTCGGACTTTTAGTCCTTTAAGAGATCTTCTCAAGACCCTTTTACGACAGGCCTCGGATTGTATTCCGCCTTGGGTCTTCTGCTCACTCTGCCACGGCCAGTGTGTAAGCAATCTTCTTGGTCTCTTACTACTCCCCCCCCTTTCTAAGGAAGAGGGGAAGGCAACATTCAGGCTCGCTCCTGAGTTGTTGGCTAGACTCAGAATCTGAGGGTCCCGACCCTTCGGTCCGATTCATTCAAGATTTTGAGTCTCCATTCTGTGTCTGATGTCCCAAGACCTTCTCTTTCTTGCCAGTACAGGAATCGAGAGGTTAGCGCTGGGAACAGCTGCAGTTTGGCCTCAGTTGCAGCCGATTTGGGAACACAAGGAGGACATGGGGGGAGAGTCACCAGTATACCTCTTCAGCCCGGACTCAAGGACATTCATCTCGACCTGTCTTCAGACCCTCCCCCGTCACGTCGCCCTACAGCACGATGTTGGATACATCGCAACGTCCCTCGCCTTCGAGTAATACTACTCTGTGACGCAGGTGCTACAAGCTGGAGTCTGGAAGCGTCTGATGACCTTCGCAGCCCGCTTCCTGCAGGGCGTGACCCACAGGAGTCTCGATACGTTTTCTATCGCTCTGTGGTGGCTACACAACAGCTGGTCTAACCTCAGGCTCCTTTTTGGACAGGTAGCAGAAGGTTGAGGGCATTGTTATCAGGTTTTAGTCTGCATGAACGAAAGAAGTATGTCTGGCCCTTACTTCTTTCTTCATCATCCCCTCTACGGGGAAGCAGCATCCTGGTCTCTGCATAGCTGACCTCGAACCTCTGCAGGTAAACCATGCTTCCTTGTGTTCCGAGTATTGAGTCAATACTGTCGCGTCCCCCATACCCTGACGAGGTGGTATTGGGAACGTCCTAACCCAGAGTTCCTTCTGGAACTCCAGGTCAACTGCCTAAGACGGGTCACACTTCTTCCTTCACACACAAGCTTACGTAGGCCACATGGTTCCTTGCGGTGCAAGGAACTTGTGAGGTGCAGGGACTCCTTTTCTCGAGTGCGACTCACTCGGATTCTGAGTCCCCGGGTAAAGCCAAAGCCAGTATGGCTGGGGACTTTCCACCCTTCCTAAGGGATAAGTCACCCTTTGTAAATAGCGTGGTTTGTATTTCGGTTACGGAACAAATGACAAATTCGAAGATAATTTGTATTTTTCCTAACCATACAAACCTTAGCTATTTACACATATTTGCCCGCCAGCCCTGTCCCCCAAGACAAGTCCTACCTCTAAGTGAAAGTGAGTATTCACCTGTGTGTGAGGGGGAGGAGGGGTAGCTAGCTACCACTCCCCTACCCCCCGCTAACTAGCGCGGGGGTAATACACCCTCGTTAAATTCTAATGGCTCGCCATTTCAGCTACGCTAAAAGTAATACCCTTTGTAAATAGCTAAGGTTTGTATGGTTAGGAAAAATACAAATTATCTTCGAATTTGTCATTTTATTTATGCTACGCAGTTGTTGACGTTCAGGACGTTCAACATGCGCTCTATCGTTACGATAGAGAGAGAGTGTATCACGGTTTCACTTTGCAGTAAGAGTAAATCGATTCTGACGTTTTGTTCATTCTTTCTTAGCTTAAATGTTTTAAATTCTATTTTAAAGGAACTTTTTATTTGAAAAACCTTTCAGTTTTTTCCTTTGGTCAAATAACATGTTTTTTTGACGAAATATAATTGGGCTCTTCTCTTAGGTGCGAAATCAAGAGAGAAAGAGAGAGAGAGATAGAGACGGAGGGAGAGAGAGGAGAGAAAACGTTCCGTTCAAGCGGGTAACGTTGTTCTCGAGTTACTCTCGTCCCTAGTCTCTGTACGGGGAGGAAGGATAAAACGTTTTTAGTTTTTTATTCTCGTCCCCAGGCTATGTGCGGTGAGAGATTGAAAACGTAGTTTATATGAACTAGTGTTTAGTCTCTTTCCCAGCCACTGAATTTTTTATCTTAAAATATGTTTTCTGTTTTTTGCTGGTATTAATGAGCTTGCATTATACGACTGATTTCGCAATTACTACCTTTTAATGAAGGGTAGAATTGCGTGTTTCAGGTAGAAATCAGTAAAAGTTTCGATTTCAGTGAAATAAGTGCAAAACAGAAAATTGAAGTGATAAAGTGATATGCGCAAAGTGTTACAGTGTTGCGTCCGAGGGTTCGTCTGTTCGTGCCTGTCGTTCACCTAGTCCGGGACCTCTTGCAAGCTCCCAAGCCCAGGGGAGAAGTAATGTCGAACGACTTATGGGTTCGAGAGGCCTTGATCAACGAACAGACGTTTCCCTCTATGGTATCTGGTGTATCTTACCAAGATCTCCCCTACCATAAGACGAGAGAGACGTTTTTTCTCCTCGTCATCCGAAGGCTTTTCGCATAAGAAACCTGTCACAAGGTTTCGAAGCCCTTAAGCGAAAGTCAGTCCTTTCAGGACAGGTCCAGCGTCCTGGTTACAGCCATTAGGACAGCTCTGACCCTATGCAGTCATCGGATAACTGCTCGCCGCCTAACAAAAGCGTAACACAGACTCCGAGAGTCTTTTTTGTTGGCAAAGTGTTGCGGTCACAGACGTTACCCTCGTCTCTTACCACAACCATTTCCGTTGATCCTTAATGGGTTGTATGGCAAGACATGCAGAATATGCTTGCCTCCCTTATGGAAGACTATTCTGCCGATTAGTCCGTTGAGTCTAGCCGTTTATCTCATCGATATCCTGGCTTTCAGCCAACCTAACGTTCCTTTGTGCTTCCTGTTGACGTTGGCGTAGCTAAGTCACGTCAGTCAGGTTGTTTAGAACCACACTCGATGCGGTCTCGTGTGGATTTCCAGCCGCATTTGGACGTTAGGCCACTTGCTGATGCTCCTGTTGACGTTCAAGACGTTCGCTAACAATCGGAGTTGCCTTGTTTTGACGCTGTGCGTCAACCTCCGCATTCTAGAGTTGTTTTGACTGCTCAGTCTAGGCAGTCAAAGCAGTCTTGAGTGGACGCTGTGCGTCCTCACGCACCTGTTGTGGTTGACAGTTCAGTTGTTGACAGTTCACAGACTGTCAAGCAGTTACATGACGTTGCGTTCTGGTCCGCTACTAATGCACCAGTGAGTGTGGACTCTGCTTGTAAAGCATTGCCACCACGGTAGGTCTCTCCCTTGCTTGAGACTCAGCTTTTATCGGACAAGGTTCCTGTAGATGAGGAAGTTGCTGTTCCCCCTCCTACTGATATTCCCATGAGGACTCTGTCAGATGGAAACGAGCCTAAAGCTGCTTAGCCCCCTATGGACTTTAATTAAATCATGATGATTTTTTTTTTTTTTAAGGATCTTTGTCCGGATCTTTTTGTAACTGCTGCTCCTCGTTCGCCTAAACGTCAGAGCTTACACTAGGCTTAGCTACTTCGAAGCCGTTGTTTTTAAGCTAGTGCTCTCTCGCTCTCCTAGAGAGCTTTACGTTGGCTAGGCGACTGGTTTATCACCAGGAGGAGTTTGGGGGATACAGCCTTTGCTTTCCCTTCTTTTAAACTGGCTTATAGAGCGAGAGTCTGATATGACACGAGAGAAGTTCTCGGCTTGGGAGTTCATGCCTCTGCCCAGATAGACTTCTCAAATCTCGTAGACTCTCCCTGGCGCCTGGCCAGGAGACGCTCCAAGTTTTTTACAGGTCAACTTCACAGCTGTTTTCGAGCCTTTGAAGTTTTGCTGTACAATTATGTCATGCATAAACAAGGCTTTCAGGGATGGAAAGCGGTACCGCCTCAGTCGCTAACCCCGTCTGTTGCCGCACCTGCTCCCGTAGACCCTAAATGGGCTTTGCTGCAAGACATGCAGTCCAAGCTTGCGTCCTTGATAGAGGACTTTAATGCGGAGAAGGTTGCTGCCGAACCTTCTGGCCAACAACCTTCCAACCGGTCGGTTGTGCGCCCTGTTGACGCTGAGGTAACCTTCTCGCGTCTGCCAGTTGAGGTGGTTCCTCCTCCGATGCGACCCAGTGTGGGTTGCCAGCCGCACGTTGACGTTAAGCGACGCTCGGAGGTGGTTGTTGACGTTCAGAACGTTCAACAACCAGCAGAGGTGACTTGTTTCGACGCAGTGCGTTAACCTCAGCAACCCGGTAGGGTGTTGACTGCACAACCCAGACGGTCTAGACAGTCTCGGGTTGACGCTGTGCTTCCTCGCGCACCCATGGTTGTTGACAGTTCACAGACTGTGCAGCAGTTCCATGATGTTGCGTCCGGCTCCGTCACGCATGCACCAGTGCGACCGGACTCAGCGAGCCAGACGTTGCCCACTCCGTTGCCGTTTCCTCATCAGTTTTCGGATGAGGAACCCTCTGATGAGGACGTTGCTGAACAACAAGACGATCAGCCCCCAGAATAGATCAAGCCCTGCTATCCATCCAGAAGATGCTGAAGAAGGAACGCTGCTCAGTCAGGCTGTGGATGAGTCTGGTAGGGACGCTGTCATCCGTGGAACAATTTGTGTCACTAGGAAGACTACACCTCCGTCCTCTTCAATACCATCTAGCTTTTCACTGGAAAAAGGACAAGACGCTAGAAGCGGTCTCGATCCCGGTTTCCGAAAAGATAAAGTCTTGTCTGACTTGGTGGAAGGACAATATCAACCTAAGAGAGGGTCTTCCCCTGGCTGTTCAGACTCCCAACCACGTTCTCTTCTCGGACGCATCGGACGTGGGCTGGGGCGCGACACTAGACGGTCGGGAATGCTCAGGACTGTGGAACTCGAGTCAGAGGAGCATGCATATCAACTGCAAGGAGCTGTTGGCAGTACATCTGGCCTTGAAAAGCTTCAAGTCTCTCCTTCGAGGCAAAGTGGTGGAAGTTAACTCGGACAACACCACGGCCTTGGCGTACATCTCCAAACAAGGAGGTACCCACTAACTGACGTTGTACGAGATCGCAAGGGACCTGCTCATCTGGTCAAAAGGTCAAGACATCTCCCTAGTAACGAGGTTCATCCAAGGCGACTTGAACGTCATAGCAGATTGTCTCAGTCGGAAAGGGCAAGTAATTCCAACCGAATGGACCCTCCACAAGGATGTGTGCAAGAGACTTTGGGCCACTTGGGGTAAACCATCCATAGATCTCTTTGCAACCTCGCTGACCAAGAGGCTTCCAATCTATTGCTCTCCAGTCCCGGACCCAGCAGCAATACATATAGATGCTTTCCTCCTAGATTGGTCACATCTGGATCTCTACGCATTCCCACCGTTCAAGATTGTCAACAAGGTACTGCAGAAGTTCGCCTCTCACGAAGGGACAAGGTTGACGTTAGTTGCTTCCCTCTGGCCCGCGAGAGAATGGTTCACCGAGATACTTCGATGGTTAGTAGACGTTCCCAGAAGTCTTCCTCTAAGGGTAGACCTTCTACGTCAGCCACACGTAAAGAAGGTACTCCAAAGCCTCCACGCTCTTCGTCTGACTGCCTTCAGACTATCGAAAGACTCTCGAGAGCTAGAGGCTTTTCGAAGGAAGCAGCCAGTGCGATTGCTAGAGCAAGGAGAGCGTCTTCCATTAGAGTCTACCAATCGAAGTGGGAAGTCTTCAGAGACTGGTGCAAGTCAGTTTCTGTATCCTCGGCCAGTACCTCTGTAGCTCAAATAGCTGATTTTCTCTTATACCTGAGAAAAGGAGGATCCCTTTCAGCTCCCACTATCAAGGGCTACAGAAGCATGTTGGCATCGGTCTTCCGGCATAGAGGCTTAGATCTTTCCAAACATAAAGATCTGCAAGACCTCCTTAAGTCTTTTGAGACCACCAAGGAGCGTCGTTTGGCTACCCCTGGATGGAATTTAGACGTGGTACTAAGATTCCTCATGTCAGACAGGTTGGAGCCGTTACAATCAGCCTCCCTGAAAGATCTCACTCTTAAGACTCTTTTCCTGGTATGCTTAGCCTCGGCTAAAAGAGTCAGTGAGATTCATGCCTTCAGCAAGAACATCGGATTTTCGTCGGAAAAAGCCACTTGTTCGCTGCAACTTGGTTTTCTAGCCAAAAATGAGCTGCCTTCTCGGCCTTGGCCTAAATCTTTCGATATTCCCAGCTTATCGGAGATCGTAGGCAATGAACTAGAAAGAGTCTTATGCCCTGTTAGAGCTCTTAAGTTCTACTTAAAGCGTACTAAACCTTTACGAGGCCAATCTGAAGCTTTATGGTGTTCAGTTAAGAAACCATCCTTGCCTATGTCAAAGAATGCTTGGTCAGACTTTATCAGATTGTTAATACGAGAAGCTCATTCACATCTGAGTGAGGAAGACCGAACTTTGCTTAAGGTGAAGACGCACGAAGTTAGAGCTGTAACAACTTCCGTGGCCTTTAAGCAAAATATATCTCTGCAAAGTATAATGGACGCAACCTATTGGAGAAGCAAGTCAGTGTTCGCGTCATTTTACTTGAAAGATGTCCAGTCTCTTTACGAGAACTGCTACACACTGGGACCATTCGTAGCAGCGAGTGCAGTAGTGGGTGAGGGCTCAACCACTACAATTCCCTAATTCCTTATCCTTTTAATCTGTCTCTTGAAATGTTGTTTTTTTATGGGTTGTCCGGAAGGCTAAGAAGCCTTTCGCATCCTGGTTGATTTGGCGGGTGGTCAAAGTCATTTCTTGAGAGCGCCTAGATTAGGGGTTTGATGAGGTCCTGTTGTATGGGTTGCAACCCTTGATACTTCAGCTCCTAGGGGTCGATCAGCATCCTAAGAGGATCGCGAGGCTCCGTAAGGAAGACGTACTTAAAAGGCAGAGTAATTGTTCAAGTCGACTTCCTTACCAGGTACCTATTTATTTTGTTTTTGTTATTTTGATAACTTCTTAAATGAAATAAAAAACTCTTAGCTCATAAAATGTAAACATATATTACTGGTCTCTACCCACCTCCTTGGGTGTGAATCAGCTATATATTCACCGGCTAAGTTAAATATTTAAAAATGATATTTTAATTATAAAATAAATTTTTGAATATACTTACCCGGTGAATATATAAATTAAATGACCCTCCCTTCCTCCCCAATAGAGACGCAGTGGGACGAGGAGAAAATTGAGTCTTTGTTTACATAAGAGCTGGGTATCTGGTCGACAGATGGCGCTGTTGGGCACACCCGCAACCTGTGTAGCGATCGCTGGCGAGTTTTTTCCGTAGAGTTTGTCTGTCGAGCAACAGAGTTGCAGCTATATATTCACCGGGTAAGTATATTCAAAAATTTATTTTATAATTAAAATATCATTTTTCAACAAAATGCAAAATTCAAATTATCCATTTGAGATTCTTGGATTTTTAAATACAGTATATAAAATGGGGGAGGGGGGTGCATGTGCGGATGTCATTCATACCACTTTTATAAAATCATGCAATTGTACTGAGCTAAGGATGGAGAATTTTTATCTTCTGAGTCATCAGTAGCCTTTGCCTGGCCCTCCTTGGTCCTAGCTTGGGTGGAAGGGTGCTTGGGTACTGGTCATATGTATTTATGGTCAGTCTCTAGGCCATTGTTCTGCTAGCTAGGGCTTTGTCACTATCCTTTGCCTCTACCATTCATGTGGAGCCTTTAAACTGGAGAACAAGATGTTAGAAAATAGAAAGGGATTGCGGTAGATAAAGGGCTAAGAAGTGGGTGCATGAGAGGAGGGAAAACCCATATGCGCCTGTAGTAAAGCAAATAACACAGAGTTACGAAAAACACGTTCGAACGTTCACAGGTGCTTAGAAGGAATGATGGGAGAAGGATAGGTAGAGGTAGTGGTGGTGGGGGGAGGGGGGCAGTAGCTGTAGAGAACGACAACCCGTAGTAACGGGGGATGTTGAGGAGGGAGAAGACTAATTGGTAAGGGACCTCTGGTAGTAGTTTCACACGCCCCAGTTTTAATACCGACACCCTCTAAGGGTGAGCGAGCTGGGTATATTCCTGGCATTCCATGCAACTTTTTTTCTCTAGTATATTTAGCAGTATTTATACCTTAGAAATTGTGCTTTAAGGAGCATTTCACTGGGTGACCCAGGTCCCTCGCCCAGAAATAGATTTTTCCTTCGTCAAAATCACTTTATTTTCTGATTTAAAGTTTTTTGTATCATTTTGATGCTGAAAAACAGAATCTTAATAAGATATACTGTATTACAATATTTCTATACTCGCCTATGTTCACATTGCTTCTTCTCTGTAAGCTCTGTTTATTGACATTTACCCCTAAGATTTAATGAATTTCCCGTTTTCCTTCCAATAGACACAATAGATACACTACCAGTTAATGATGAGAAGCAAAATTGTGAAGCACTAAAGGCTCTTTGTTGAAACTATTTCTTATCCTCTCAACACCTCAGGACAGTGGGTAGGAGGGTGGGCACATGTATGAACCTCAGGCGAGTGTAGAAATAACAAGTTTTATTATTGAGGGTCCATTTATTTTCTCAGACTGAAACATAGGAACTTGAATTGGTAAACTTTTGATCGTTGATGAGACGAAGGTAAGGCTAGCCCTCCTTATTCACGGCTGTTAGATACCGGAGACGGGCGTGAAGAGACTCCGGGAATACTTGCTGCCCTTGGGTGGGATAACTCATAACCCTACCAACTCAATACCCCATTGCCTAGGCACAGTCGACTAACGCAATGTGTACTGCCTAATATTGTTTTTACTTGGTTTCTATCCCAGCATAAGTATTGTGTAAATGAAAACTCATTTCAATAAGTGTACAGTACATTTGCACATGTGTACACTACTTACTGTACATAAGGCATGACTTAAAACTTCTTCTAACACATTCTCTTGAAAAGGTTCAGAACTTCTAGTTGCAAAATCTGAGCTTTTGCTGTATTAGTGAGGTTACTCGGAAACAGAACTGGTTCTTTAGACAAGAGAGGATTGGAGGTTAGAGAAATATGGTAACTTTTTTTTTTTTTACTAAAGCTAGTACCCACAGATTAGGATAAAGGGTTTTACAAATGTGATAGAAGAGAGAAAGTTTCCCTTCTGCGGGAATTTTCCAGAAAGGACCAACACAGTGTTTTTCAACCTTTGAGTCTGGTCGACAACTTCTGGAATGTCTACTGGAGGAGTATCTGGTGCTAGAGGAACTTTTTGGCTTCTCATACGTCTATAGGGACAATTCCAAGGTGGTTGAAGCTGTTGTCTTAAAGGTGGGAACATGGGTATTCCTAGAAAAGACCTCAAAGCATACGTACAGTACTTTGATTTTGGCGAAGGATATGTAGTCACCCGTGTCTGTGTCATATGTTTGTTAGTTTGTTCATTTGTTTGTTTGTTTGTAAGCAACTTTACACAAGAACTACTCTACAGATTTTGATCAAACATGGTAGTCATGTCTGTAACATTTTGGATAAAGTACAAGTACGCTGCAGTACTTTGAAAATAATAGCAATGTTAATCATTTGTTTGTGAACAACATTACGCCAAAATTACTGACCCAATTTCAACGAAACGTTGAATATCAAGGGGTATGACCCAAGGACAAATCCATTAGTGTTTTGATAGAATACATCGAACTACAATTACAGAGTGGAGTTAAGAGAAAAATAAGATTGCTTGGTATGGCAAAGGGATGCTCTAACTGAATGCCCCTCTAGTGTGCATATAAAACAAGTCCCAAAATAGAGGTTTTAATTAATTGATTTTTCTGCACCTCAAAGACTGCCCTTGCCATTGAGGCACATACCTATTCTCTTCTCTTAATCACAAATTACACAAAGGATGTTACATCCTCGGAAGCCCCATCTGAAAGTTATATCTAAACAGGTTAGATCATCTAGAGTCAAATTCAAATATTGTTCACCTGCAAATTCATCTTTAGTAAGACTAGAAGCAGTCCCTGTTATAGGATCTACTTTTCTGAGAGAGGAACAGTGAGGTCTTTGCACTCATCACAACGGTTATTCAAATCAGAATACTGTCCCCAAGTTGAGATACAAAGAAGCAGCCATTCTCTTGAACAAAATAAGCATTAATTGCTAGCAACCTTCAGGGAAGTACATCTTGAAATGCATTAAAACAAACTATTCTCTAACAGTCTGGAGGACTGAAATATCATAATGGTCGTGTGTCAAACCGATACTACAAAGAGACTGATGAGACAAAGAGCCTCTGGTGCTTCACAGCTTCTCCTCTTGCTTTAACCTCCCGTGTGTGTTACTTTACTAGATGTGCGTTTGTTAAACGGAAAGAAAATGGGATAATTTAAAAGTCTTGTTGGTAGATGTCAATAAGCCAAACTTTCTGAGAAGATACCTCAAAGTCAGTCAGAACCAAAATTTTGATTTTTCATAAATATCAAAGAAAGATGTAAAGGAAATTTACACTTGGGTTTTGTCCTATGATAATGTACAATAGATTTTAAATATTTAACTTAGCCGGTGAATATATAATAGCTGCAACTCTGTTGCTCGACAGACACATACAGTAAAAAACTCGCCAGCAATCGCTATACAGGTTGCGGGTGTGCCCACCAGCGCCAACTGTCGGCCAGATACCACTCTCGATGTAAACAAAGACTCAATTTCTTCTCTGTCGACGTGTCGACAAGACGTACTTTTACTCGCTGTAGAACCTGGAGTTTTCTCAACATATTTGGTGAAGTACTTCATTTTGGTTTGAGCTTTCGCAGTGCAGGTGTTTTATCTTCATCTTAAATCTTGAACTCGTTTTTGGATAGATTTAATTTTTGATGACAAAGAGAGTATATATGGACTTTCTTTGACTTTTTAATGGCCGACCCTTCCCTTAGACGGAAGTGTGTTTAGGCTTTTAGCAATTATCTTATCATGTTATAAATTAATTATAGATTTTCCTCTATATATTTTATATCTCACCGCTTTTATTAGGCCTCTTCGATTAACTTTCCATTAATAATAAACAAAAAAAAAAAAAAAAATTTTAATGATTTGTTTATATGCGACCTTTCCTGAGAGTAGGCGGTCCTAACTTGGAAACCGAAGTTAAACAACGTTGAGCCCTTTCAATCGTAAATAGCTTTTAAAGAGCTAATGATTTAAAACTTTTTAAATGAATATTTTTAATAAGTATTTTATGAAAGATTTTCTTTGAATAGTCTTCGTACTGTTTTCAAAGATGAACTAACGTTTAGTTTATTTATGCTACGCAGTTTGCGCTCTATCGTTACGATAGAGAGAGAGAGTATCACGGTTTCACTTTGCACAAAGAGTAAATCGATTCTGACGTTTTGTTCATTCTTCTTTCAAAGCTTAAATGTTTTAAATTCTATTTTAAAGGAACTTTTTAATTGAAAAACCTTTCAGTTTTTTCCTTTGGTCAAATAACATGTTTTTTTGACGAAACGTATTGGGCTCTTCTCTTAGGTGCGAAATCAAGAGAGAGAGAGAGAGAGAGATAGAGACGGAGGGAGAGAGAGGAGAGAAAACGTTCCGTTCAAGCGGGTAACGTTGTTCTCGAGTTACTCTCGTCCCTATTCTCTGTACGGGGAGAAAGGATAAAACGTTTTTAGTTTTATTCTCGTCCCCAGGCAATGTACGGTGAGAGATTGAAAACGTAGTTTTGAATGAACTAGTGTTTAGTCTCTTCCCCTGCCACTGATTTTTTTATCTTAAAAGATGTTTACTGTTTTTTGCTGGTATTAATGTGCTTGCATTATACGACTGATTTTGCATTTACTACCTTTTGATGAGGGTAGAATTGCGTGCTTCAGGTAGAAATCAGTTAAAGTTTCGATTTCAGTGAAATAAGTGCAAAACAGAAAATCGTAGTGATAAAGTGATATTGCGCAAAGTGTTACAGTGTTGCGTAACCGAGGGTTCGTCTGTTCGTGCCTGTCGTTCACCTAGTCCGGGACCTCTTGCAAGCTCCCAAGCCCAGGGGAGAAGTAATGTCGTACGACTTATGGGTTCGAGAGGCCTTGATCAGCGAACAGACGTTCCCTCTATGGTATCGGGTGTATCTTACCAAGATCTCCCCTACCATAAGGCGAGAGAGACAATTTTCTCCTCGTCATCCGAAGGCTTTTCGCATAAGAAACCTGAAACAAGGTTTCGAGGCCCTTAAGCGAAAGTCAGTCCTTTCAGGACAGGTCCAGCGTCCTGGTTGTAGCCATTAGGACAGCTCTGACCCTATGCAGTCATCGGAAAACTGCTCGCCGCCTAACAAAAGCGTAACACAGACTCCGAGAGTCTTTTTGTTGGCAAGGTTTTGCGGTCACAGACGTTACCCTCGTCTCTTACCGCAACCATTTCCGTTGATCCTAAATGGGTTGTACGGCAAGACATGCAGAATAAGCTTGCCTCCCTTATGGAAGACTATTCTGCCGATTAGTCCGTTGAGCCTAGCCGTTTATCTCATCGAGATCCTGGCTTTCAGCCAACCTAACGTTCCTTTGTGCGTCCTGGTGACGTTGGCGTAGCTAAGTCACGTCAGTCAGGTTGTTTAGAACCACACTCGATGCGGTCTCGTGTGGATTTTCAGCCACATTTGGACGTTAGGCCACTTGCTGATGCTCCTGTTGACGTTCAGGACGTTCGCTAACAATCGGAGTTGACTTGTTTTGACGCTGTGCGTCAACCTCCGCATTCTAGAGTTGTTTTGACTGCTCAATCTAGGCGGTCAAAGCAGTCTCGAGTGGACGCTGTGCGTCCTCACGCACCTGTTGTTGTTGACAGTTCACAGACTGTCAAGCAGTTACATGACGTTGCGTCCTGGTCTCTCGCACCTGTTGTTGTTGACAGTTCACAGACTGTCAAGCAGTTACATGACGTTGCGTCCTGGTCCGCTACTAATGCACCAGTGCGTGTGGACTCTGCTTGTAAAGCATTGCCACCACGGTAGGTCTCTCCCTTGCTTGAGACTCAGCTATTATCGGACAAGGTTCCTTTAGATGAGGAAGTTGCTGTTCCCCCTCCTACTGATATTCCCTTGAGGACTCTGTCAGACGGAGAGGAGCCTAAAGCTGCTTAGCCCTCTATGGACTTTAAATAAATCATGCTGATTTTTAAGGATCTTTGTCCGGATCTTTTTGTAACTGCTGCTCCTCGTTCGCCTAAACGTCAGAGCTTACACTAGGCCTAGCTACTTCGAAGCCGTTGTTTTATAAGCTAGTGCTCTCTCGCTCTCCTAGAGAGCTTTACGTTTGCTAGGCGACTGGTTTATCACCAGGAGGAGTTTGGGGGATACAGCCTTTGCTTTCCCTTCTTTTAAACTGGCTTATAGAGCGAGAGTCTGATATGACACGAGAGAAGTTCTCGGCTTGGGAGTTCCTACCTCTGCCCAGATAGACTTCTCAAATCTCGTAGACTCTCCCTGGCGCCTGGCCAGGAGACGCTCCAAGATTTTACAGGTCAACTTCACTGCTGTTTTCGAGCCTTTGAAGTTTTGCTGTACAATTATGTCATGCATAAACAAGGCTTTCAGGGATGGCTCCAATGATCTGACAGCCACGTTCTCTGCAGGGACAAGTCCCTCAGGGATGGCTCCATGATTTGGCAGCCATGTTCACTGCAGGAGTACGTAAGAGGCAAGTGCGCTCAATGTGTTCATTGTCAAGACAAACTTCGCGATGAAGTCTACCAGGCTGTCTTGACAGCATTTATGGAAGGCGACTGGATGGTCTCTCTTGACCTTCAGGAGGCATACTTCCACATTCCTATACACCCGGATTCCCAACCGTTTCTGAGGTTTGTTTACAGGAATGTGGGGTACCAGTTTCGAGCTATCGGAGATCAGAGCCTCCCTGTACTTGGACGACTGGCTTCTCAGAGCCTCTTCCAGTCATCGCTGTCTGAAGGATCTCAATTGGACTCTAGATCTGGCCAAGGAATTGGGACTCCTAGTCAATTTGGAAAAGTCACAGCTGGTCCCATCCCAAACTATTCTGTATTTAGGGATGGAGATTCACAGTAAAGTTTTTCTGGCTTTTCCGTCGGCCCCCAGAATAGATCAAGCCCTGCTCTCCATCCAGAAGATGCTGAAGAAAGAACGCTGCTCAGTCAGGCTGTGGATGAGTCTGGTAGGGACGCTGTCATCCCTGGAGCAATTTGTCTCGCTAGGAAGGCTACACCTCCGTCCTCTTCAATTCCATCTGGCTTTTCACTGGAAAAAGGACAAGACGCTAGAGGCGGTCTCGATCCCGATTTCCGAGAAGATAAAGTCTTGTCTGACTTGGTGGAAGGACAATTTCAGCCTACGAGAGGGTCTTCCCCTGGCCGTTCAGATACCCAACCACGTTCTCTTCTCGGACGCATCGGACTTGGGCTGGGGCGCGACGCTGGACGGTCGGGAATGCTCAGGTCTGTGGAACTCGAGTCAGAGGAGCATGCATATCAACAGCAAGGAGCTTTTGGCGGTTCATCTGGCCTTGATAAGCTTCGAGAATTTCCTTCGAGGCAAGGTGGTGGAGGTAAACTCGGACAACACCACGGCCTTGGCGTACATTTCCAAACAGGGAGGTACCCACTCACTGACTTTGTACGAGATCGCAAGGGACCTGCTCATCTGATCAAAAGATCGAGGCATCTCCCTAGTAACGAGGTTCATCCAGGGCGACTTGAACGTCCTAGCAGATTGTCTCAGTCGGAAAGGTCAAGTAATTCCAATCGAATGGACCCTCCACAAGGATGTGTGCAAGAGACTTTGGGCGACTTGGGGTCAACCCACCATAGATCTCTTTGCAACCTCACTGACCAAGAGGCTTCCAATCTATTGCTCTCCAGTCCCGGACCCAGCAGCAATACATATAGATGCCTTCCTCCTAGATTGGTCACATCTAGATCTTTACGCATTCCTACCATTCAAGATTGTCAACAAGGTACTGCAGAAATTCGCCTCTCACGAAGGGACAAGGTTGACGTTAGTTGCTCCCCTCTGGCCCGCGAGAGAATGGTTCACCGAGGTACTTCGATGGCTAGTAGACGTTCCCAGAAGTCTTCCTCTAAGAGTAGACCTTCTACGTCAACCACACGTAAAGAAGGTACACCAAAGCCTCCACGCTCTTCGTCTGATTGCCTTCAGACTATCGAAAGACTCTCGAGAGCTAGAGGCTTTTCGAAGGAGGCAGCCAGTGCGATTGCTAGAGCAAGGAGAGCGTCTACCATTAGAGTCTACCAATCGAAGTGGGAAGTCTTCTGAGACTGGTGCAAGTCAGTTTCCGTATCCTCGACCAGTACCTCTAGCCCAAATAGCTGATTTTCTCTTATACCTGAGAAAAGTACGATCCCTTTCAGCTCCTACTATCAAGGGCTACAGAAGCATGTTGGCCTCGGTCTTCCGGCATAGAGGCTTAGATCTTTCCAACAATAAAGATCTGCAAGACCTCCTTAAGTCTTTCGAGACCTCTAAGGAGCGTCGTTTGGCTACTCCTGGGTGGAATTTAGACGTGGTCCTAAGATTCCTCATGTCAGACAGGTTTGAGCCTTTGCAGTCAGCCTCTCTGAAAGATCTCACTCTTAAGACACTTTTCTTGGTATGCTTAGCCTCGGCTAAAAGAGTCAGTGAGCTTCATGCCTTCAGCAAGAACATCGGGTTTTCGTCAGAAAAAGCTACTTGTTCTCTGCAACTTGGTTTTCTAGCCAAAAATGAGCTACCTTCTCGTCCTTGGCCTAAATCTTTCGATATTCCTAGATTATCAGAGATCGTCGGCAATGAACTAGAAAGAGTCTTATGCCCTGTTAGAGCTCTTAAGTTCTACTTAGCTCGTACTAAACCTTTACGAGGCCAATCTGAAGCGTTATGGTGTTCGGTTAAGAAACCATCCTTGCCTATGTCAAAGAATGCTTGGTCATGTTTTATCAGATTGTTAATACGAGAAGCTCATTCACACTTGAGTGAGGAAGACCGATCTTTGCTTAAGGTTAAGACGCACGAGGTTAGAGCTGTAGCAACTTCCGTGGCCTTTAAGCAAAATAGATCTCTGCAAAGTATCATGGACGCAACCTATTGGAGAAGCAAGTCAGTGTTCGCGTCATTTTACTTGAAAGATGTCCAGTCTCTTTACGAGAACTGCTACACACTGGGACCATTCGTAGCAGCGAGTGCAGTAGTGGGTGAGGGCTCAACCACTACAATTCCCTAATTCTATATCCTTTTAATCTGTCTCTTGAAATGTTTTAATGTTTTTATGGGTTGTCCGGAAGGCTAAGAAGCCTTTCGCATCCTGGTTGATTTGGCGGGTGGTCAAAGTCATTTCTTGAGAGCGCCCAGATTAGGGGTTTGATGAGGTCCTGTTGTATGGGTTGCAGCCCTTGATACTTCAGCTCCTGGGGGTCTGTCAGCATCCTAAGAGGATCGCTGGGCTCCGTAAGGAAGACGTACTTACAAGGCAGAGTAATCGTCTAAGTCGACTTCCTTACCAGGTACCTATTTATTTTGGTTTTGTTATATTGATAACTGCCAAAATGAAATAAAAAACTCTTAGCTTATACGATGTAAACATATTTAACTCTGGTCTCTACCCACCTCCTTGGGTGTGAATCAGCTATTATATATTCACCGGCTAAGTTAAATATTTAAAAATGATATTTTAATTATAAAATAAATTTTTGAATATACTTACCCGGTGAATATATAAATTAAACGACCCTCCCTTCCTCCCCAATAGAGACGCAGTGGGATGAGAAGAAATTGAGTCTTTGTTTACATCGAGAGTGGTATCTGGCCGACAGTTGGCGCTGGTGGGCACACCCGCAACCTGTATAGCGATCGCTGGCGAGTTTTTTACTGTATGTGTCTGTCGAGCAACAGAGTTGCAGCTATTATATATTCACCGGGTAAGTATATTCAAAAATTTATTTTATAATTAAAATATCATTTTTCTATCTAGTGTTATATTTACACTAAGTTAGTCAAGGTACCCACTTCCCTTTTGGAATACAACCACAAGAATTATAGAGTTCTTTGAGAACTGACCAGACAATTTGATGTTGGATCCTTCTCTAAAAAACAGCTCTTCTCACAGAATAGTCTGGCATATTCCTTACACCATTTCCTTTCCTGGCACTAGACATACAACACCTATATGCCCTCATCTAAGTAAGTAGCTTCTGTGACAGCTTAAAAAGCCTTTTTAGCTATGGTAGGCAGTTATTTTAACCATGGACTTCTACAGTATTGTGTCAGAGTTCTCTTGCTTAAGGGTACTCTCAAGCAGACGTTTCTATTAATTTTCATTTACGTACTTTAAAGTGTCTGTCCGGCTTCATAGTAGTTGCATTTTCTAAGTCTTTTTTGGCTTCATCATTTTAATACTGTCACTGTATATAGTGTTGTCAGGGTCATATAATTATCTATTTTACTCTACTTTTATTTTTTTTCCCATACTGAGCTGCTTTCCCATACTGAGCTGCTTTCCCAGGACTCATAGAATTATATTTTTCCAACTAGAGTATTAGGTTTACAAATTGGACTTCGTCTGCCTCGAACACCCTCCCAGATGTTGTCCCAATGCTACAAGATGAAAAAAACATGATGTTTTCATCAACTGTGACGTTATTTGATGTCACCAAAATCCAGAAAAATTATATTAGGTGGATGTCCTTAGAATCTCAAATGTTAAATAAAGTACTGTTTCCCTTAGCTACTTAGCTTAACACTAGATGAAATCAGAATAAACTAACAAAAATGAAGGAGATACTTTCCATGGTTGTCTAAAAAAACAAATATCAACTCATCTCTTACCTGTCTTAGACGAAACCTTAATCTTGGCAGCTTTTGAACACACTATCTTAAAATCTGTGTCAACATCACTTTTGGGGGGCACATTAAGGAAATTAATTTGACGGATGTGCCTGTCTTCGGGCTTGGAGAGAGTGAACGTGAATTTGTAATCAGTTTGCAGATCATCTGAAAAAAAGCAAAATGAAAGTAAACAAACACCAAGACAAATAATAGCAAAATAGAAGTGAGAAAAAAAACGAAAGAGAGAGAGAGAAGCATTCTATTAAGAGTTCCACTGTATTATCATTTTGATCTTAATGAGGTGCTGACATTCACGTTAAACTCCTCAATAGTCTATCAATTAGTGAAAGACGTTCAAGAAATAAGTCCTAAGATAGTGCCTTAAAAAGGTGCTGTATGAAGTGGTGAGGGTGAGAACGGGTCTAAGAAATGAGTTAGCAGCTAGAGTGGATATGAATGTGTTGAGGTGGTTTGACCATGTTGAGAGAATGGAAAATGGCTGTCTGCTAAAGAAGGTGATGAATGCAAGAGTTGATGGGAGAAGTACAAGAGGAAGGCCAAGGTTTGGGTGGATGGATGGAGTGAAGAAAGCTCTGGGTGATAGGAGGATAGATGTGAGAGAGTCAAGAGAGCGTGCTAGAAATAGGAATGAATGGAGAGCGATTGTGACGCAGTTCCGGTAGGCCCTGCTGCTTCCTCCGGTGCCTTAGATGACCGCGGAGGTAGCAGCAGTAGGGGATTCAGCATTATGAAGCTTCATCTGTGGTGGATAACGGGGTAGGGTGGGCTGTGGCACCCTAGCAGTACCAGCTGAACTCGGTTGAGTCCCTGGTTAGGCTGAAGGAACGTAGAGAGTAGAGGTCCCCTTTTTTGTTTTGTTTCATTTGTTGATGTCGGCTAACCCCCATAATTGGGGAAGTGCCTTGGTATATGTATGTATGTATGAGTACCCATTAATCTTACAAGTTATAGCATCAACAACCCTCATAGTAAATTACAGTTATTAAAAAAAAAAAAAACTTAAGAGATTTTGGGTGATTCCTTGAAGATATAGTTGATATTAATTATATATCACTTTTTAAAGCATACGTTAGCAATAGGTATTCACACAACTCTCATATTTAAAGTTTTAAGGGTCACTCATGAATGTCAGAGGCAAGGAATTAACCATATATGGATATCATCCACCTTTCTACCCAAGCTAGGACCAGGGAGGCCCAGGAAATGGCTGCTGAGGCATCCTGCATCCTTAGCTCACAAAGATGGTGAGGCTGCAGACACTAATATACAGTACTCCCTTTTTTGTTAATGAAGTTCATTTGCACTGACTTGTAGGGGTGCCCTTATAGCTTGGAAAAGTTTCCTAATAGCTGATAGGTTAGAATCATTTTGTCCAACCGATCAACTACAGTAGTAAGAAACTTTTCCAAGCTAAAAGGGCACCCCTGAAAGTCAGTGCAAATGTGCCTCGTAAAAAAAATTGGCTATAGAAACTATCAAGCTTGAGTGGATCTCGAACCCCAGTCCAGCAGATTGCCGGGGAGGGCCATTTCCAATCGGACACCACGTAATGTGACTGCACTTACTTGCATTGCAGATTATGATAACCAAAATCTCATGTTTGAGTTACTTACAAAAACAAGTGCCGAGCAGAGGTTCGTCAAAGTAGTTGTTATATGTGTCGCATCGGTCGCAATGATCCCCAGTGACTCCCTTGGTGTTGCAAGAACATTGGCCAGACTCTCTGTCGCAGGTGTCGCCATGGTTGTTGCAATCACAAGCTGGGAAAAAATATGTTCAAGAAGGTCGAAGTCAATGGTGAAATTTAACTCAAACTATTACTTATTATTATTACTTGCTAAGCTACAACCCTAGTTGGAAAAGCAGATTGCTATTAGCCCGAGGGCTTCAACAGGGAAAATAGCCCAGTGAGGAAAGAAAATAAGGACACTACAAGAAAAGTAATTAACAATTAATATAAAATATTTTAAGAACAGTAACAACATTAAAATAATTATGTCATATATAAACTATAAAAACTTTATAAAAACAAGAGGAAGATAAATAAGATAGAATAGTGTGCCTGAGTGTACCTTCAAGCAATAGAACTCTACCCTAAGAAAGTGGAAGACTATGGTACAGAGGCAATGACACTACCCAATACTACTGTAGAGAATAATGGTTTGATTTTGGAATATCCTACTAGAAAAGCAGCTTACCACAACTAGTCTCTTCTGCCCTTATCAAAAGGAATATAACCCACTCAACAATTACAGTGCATTAGATAACCCTTTGAGCAGGAAGAAGAATTGTTTTGTAATCTTTTTTGTGTACAAGGACTGAGGATAATGCAGAAAGAATAGGCCAGACTTTGGTATATGTGTAGGGAAAGAAAAAATATCTATAAGCAGATCCAATATAGTATTGTCTGCCCAGGCAAAGACCCCAATAACTGTATTATTATTACTTGCTAAGCTACAACCCTAGTTGGAAAACCAGGATGCTATAAGCCCAAGGGCTCTAACAGGGAAAATAGCCCAGTGAGGAAAGGAAATAATGATATAAATATATAACAAGAGAAGTAATTAATGATTATATAAAACAGTAACAATAAAATTTATCTCGTATATAAACTATAAAAAATTGAAAAAACAAGAGAAAAGGAAATAAGATAGAATAGTGTACCTGAGCTTACCCTCAAGCGAGAGAACACTACCCCAAGACAGTGGAAGGCCATGTTATAGATGCTGTGGCACTTCCCAAGACTAGAGGAAAATGGTTTGAATTTGGAGTGTCTTAGAAAAGCTGGTAGTATCTCAATGGGTGACTGGTGCCTTGGCTAATCTACTACGTACATAGAGGATGTCATAATAGATTGCTAGGGATTGTGCAGTATAAACAGTAAGAATACCCTTTACAGAGCAATACTTACGTTTGCATGAGCCCCCATTTAAGGGATTTCCAAAAAACTTTTCATCGCAGTGCTGGCACTCGAGTCCTGCCGTGTTATTGGCACAGGGCAATATGCACTGGCTGCCATTCTCACAGCGACTGTGGCCGTTACAGTTGCATACTGTTGAGAGAAAATATTTCATATTACACAAAACATTTTCCCATTTCAAAACCCTTTCAAATTAATTTAAAGCAATTCTCTCCAATTTATGTTAAAGAAGTTACTAAAAAATTTGTATACCAAAATTTTCAAAATCAATATAAATCACAATTTCAGTTGGTTGTTGGAGACTGCATCAAATAATTAGCAAAGCCATTAAACTCAAAATCCAATGCTAAGCACTAAATGAAAGATTGGATATTTCAACCCTCAAAATTTAATCACTGGATTTTATTTACTAAGAAAGGGATTTTTACGAAGGAAAAATCTATTTCTGGGCGAGGGACCTGTGTCGCCCAATGAAATGCTCCTTAAAGCACCATTTCTAAGGTATAAATACTGCTAAAAATACCAGAGAAAAAGTTGCATGGAATGCCAGGAATAAACCCAGCTCGCTCACTCTAATTGAGTGTCGGTATAGTAACTGGGGCGTCTTAGAACCACTACCAGAAGTTCTGTCCCACACTTCATCACCAGTTAATCCCTTTGATCGAAGGTCATCCTTGATACAGTCCATCCACCTTCGCTTTGGTCTCCCTCTCCTTCTCGTTCCCTGTACCTCCATTTCCATCACCCGCCTCCCAATATACTGTCCATCTCTTCTCATGACATGACCATACCACCTCAGGCTAATTTTTCATGGCCGCATGCCTTTCCTGCTGCCAACCCTCCCCATTTACCCAGGCTTGGGACCGGCACCAAGTTAAGGCTGGCTTGCCCACCCTCAGTGGCTGGATTATGTATTTATATACAATATTAAAATGTATTACTGTATACTAACATGGACACCGTGTGAAGAACCAGCGAGTTCTAGGACACTTGGATGGCTGAGTGACACTTGTAATTGGATCAATAGGTCCCCGTTGGCCTCCTTCCATGCAAACGCCAATGCCCGTTCCGCTTCCGTCGTCACACCAACCGCACGCTACGTCCGCTTGGCAATCGAGACAGGTCTGGTGATCGCGGCAACGACTGTATGCTAAAACACATTAGTCATGATTAATTTCATGAGGAGCAGTTATTATCAATATACTTCTCATTGTCATCTAAATTATTAATATTATAGTATACATAAATTGCTACAAGCCTCAGAATAACATCATTTATTACATTATGAGGGCTGAGTACGACATAAATGATCCTGAAAATCTAGATTCATTGATTGGTTTTGGGTTTTCTGACATCCTGAAATCAAAGGTCATTGACACGGATATCATATGTAATGAATAAGTTATAAAATGAAATTCAATTTAAAGTCATGAAAACATACAGGTCAAGATAGAATTTAAATAGCTTTCAGAAGACCTGCTTCTAAAGTAAATCTGAAAATGCCGCTCATATTGTAGGACACATTCTGCCCAAGAATCTTGGCAAGGCCGAACATGCCGTCCCTACCTCGAGTTTTTTAACATATTTATATTGTTAATTATCTCAAGTACCTAAGAGTGGGGCATTACAATATGCAGTTCTGTAATGCATTAATTATACTGTAGTGTATTCAGTTATTGCAAGTATGCAATGCTTTCCTGTGCAACAATTTGTGATACCTATCCCTGTCAATAATGATTAATTAACCTACATGCACTTAACCATAAGAACTCTATTTTAAAGATGAAATGTGTCCCCCTTACCACTATCCATGTCGATTTCAATTTTAGGGCATTGTTTCTGCTCGATTGTCCACTCTCGGCACTGACCGTACGGAAAATTAACAAGGTACGAATTGCTGTCGATGCAACGCTGTTGATTGAAGCACCAGATACATGAACCCTAGAACAAACAACACGCCTTAATAAACGTGCAATAGCCGATGAAGTACTTTCAAATCTGAAATACCTTCATACAAAGAATTACTCATCATATGTGCTTATCTCTTTGTCGATGTCTCACAGGATGTAAATACAGGAGAGGGGGTTCCCAGCCCCCTCGTCCCGTCCCTTTTAGTCGTCTCTTACGACACGCAGGGATAACGTTGGCGCTATTCTAATTGTTTTTATGCCCCCGTGGCCACAGGGAGGAATGTAGAGAGTAGAGGTCCCCTTTTTTGTTTTTGTTTCATTTGTTTATGTCGGCTACCCCCCAAAATTGGGGGAAGTGCTTTGCTATATGTATGTATGTATGTGCTTATTCTTTATGCATGGAAATTTAGGAAGACAAACAAGACTGTTACAATACACTACAAGAGTAATCAATAGGCTATGCTCAAAAATTCCAGCTAACATCGAGGTTGTGAATTTTCAAGCAGATTTTTAACCATTCCAGAAGGGGCTTTGAAAAGGATGATTCCAACCTTGGATGAAGACATCAGTATGCGGCACATGTCAAACTAGATTTACGTCAAAGTACAGTACAATATGAAAAACATAGAAACTGAATTTTGATTATTGTTCTATCATAGATGTTAGATGTGAGAAACTTTGGTTACTCAGATAAGAAACTCATCTGAGCCTCTCATAACTGGTTTTAAGAACAGTAATTTTGAAACTGGATGCCATTCCTAGGGCCAGGTGAATGGCTGTGTATGTTTGGTCTGAGTACCCTGCTTCTCATAAGTCCTGCTATGAATGTAATGCCCTGAGATTCGGGTAATGAAAGTTTGAGGCGGGCATAGCAACTTTTATTTGTGTTCAATCTACCGGAATCCAGACATAAATGATTATATCTTTGGCTGTCTTCTTACCATTATAGCTAAGATACAAGATGAGGATGGAAAGGCCTCTCTCGATTTTGTTAGTGGTTTCAAGGCTTACCATAAGAATTAGTTAAATTCTGTTTCTCTTACTAATTGCCATTGTTTAAGAGCTTTGGACTGAAGAGGAATGAGGATGGGGGTGGGAAGATGTAGGGGTAGAGATGGGGGTATGTTGATGAAGGAGAGGTCTAATTGGTGAGGGATCTATGGTCGTGGTTCAATCATGCCCCAGTTTTCTATACCGACACTCATTGAGTGAGCGAGCTAGGTTTATTCCTGGCATTCCATGCATCTCTTTTTCTCTGGTATTTTCACCAATAATTATGCCTTAGAAATGGTGCTAGAAGAGAATTTCACGGAGCGACACAGGTCGAGCCCAGAAATTTTATTTTTGCATGTTAGCAAGAAGAGGTTATTTTAGTGCTTGTTGAAGAATTCGTAATGTTACTCCATATGTAAATGCGTTTGTGGTAGCTCAACTTATTACCACCCAATTTTCATAACTCCTATGTCATCTAAAGTTTTTGAATATTTTCTGGAAAAACATCTAAATAGGTTTGCTGAAGGTATTCATCTGTTCTCTAGTTTGCAATTTGATTTTCATAAAGTCCTTGGAGCATGTGATGCCGTTCTTACAATCTCCAATGCTGTACAGAAATTCCTTGATTGTGGTCAGGAAGTTTGTAGGATTGGCCTTGATTTTAGTGCAGCCTTTGACTGTGTTAATCATGAGACCCTTGTGTTCAAACTCAAACAGTTAGGAGTGAGTTGGTCTTTTATTAACTTCGTTATAGATTTTTTAAATAAAAAATTGCACAGTTGTTATTGATGGGCACCATAGTTAGTGTAGATATGTGAATTCTGGTGTTCCTCAGGGTAGTATTCTTGGCCCATTACTTTTCAAACGATATACACATGACATGTGGTTTAGCCTAGAAAACAAGGTTGTTGCATATGCAGATGATGCTACTCTCCATGCATCAATTCCATCTCCTGAAAGTAGATCTGGGGTTGCTGAATTTAGTCCATGGTGCAAATTATGGAGTATGAAGTTGAATCCTAACAGAACTCAAAATATGATTGTAAGTAGGTTGATGACTGTGGCTCCTCAACTTCCAGATCTCAGCATTGATAATGATTTTTTAATTCTGCATGAATTAAAAATTTGGGAGTGATTCTTGATAGCTAATTTACTTTTGATAAACACTTAGGTGTGTTTCTTCAGTTTCACAAAAATTTGACTTATTGAGAAAATTCTGAAGAAGTGTTATTTTTTTATTCAAGCTTGTTTTGAGTATTGTTCTCCTGTCTGGTCTTCAGCTGCTTATTCTCGTCCTAATTTATTGGACAGGAACTTACTGTCAAGACAATTAAATTTCTTATTCCTGATCTAGATATTAATCTCTAGAACCGTTGCTCAATTAGTTTGTTATGCATGTTACATAAGATTTTTCATAATTGTGACCATCCTTTGCATTCAGATTTTCCCGGACAGCACCATCCTGTTCATAATACTAGGCATGCAGTTACGGTATTTCTAATGGCTGTGCCTTCTCCATCATAAGGGTCAATACTACATAATATTCTAAAAGTTTTCATTCCAGTTATGACCTAGTTTTGGAATGATCTTCCTAATCGGGTAGTTGAATCAGTGGAACTTCAAAAGTTCAAACTTGCAGTAAATGTTATGTTGAACAGGTTGACATAAGTCTCTTCTATAGTTTATATGTGAAAGATCTGGTCTTAGAATATTCTTATTTTAACTGCTCATTACCTCTCTTATTTTCATTTCCTTATTTCCTTTACTCACTGGACACTTTAGGCTTATAGCATCGTGCTTTTCCAACTAGTGTTGTAGCTTAGCTAATAATGATAACAATAATACATACATACATACATATACCAAGGCACTTCCCCCAATTTTGGGGGATAGCCAACATCAACAAGTGAAACAAAAACAAAAAGGGGACCTCTATGATACCCTTTAATTCTTTAATTCTCAAAATTTTATATTGCTGGGAACTGCTGTCTCATGACAAACTAATGTAAATGCAAGAAATAAGACTAAAAGAGAACAATTTCTGGGAATATAAAATTATTAGAAGAGAAAACGAGAAAGCAGAGAATGCAAATATGGAACAAGTGAGATTCCACCATTTCTGAACATAAAGCAGAAATTTCAGGTGGTATTTGACCCGCTTGATCCCAATTCTAGGAATTCCTTTACAGATAATAAAAATAATATTCTACAGATACTGCGTAAGAGAAAGTATTCATGTTGGAGAGAGAAAGAACGATTCTTTTGCTTATAATTCACAACCAATACTGCATTATGAAATTGAAAGCAATATCTATACAAAAAAAATTCTCAAAACAAAAAAATTATCAGTTTAGATCTACAAAATTTTTGAAACTACTAGCCTACATAACACTTGTAAAATGATTCAAATTGCAAAATATTTGAACTTGGTTACTTACTTTGGAGATAGTACAATTTTTACAGGATGTCCTCTGTGCGCATGTTGGCTCACAAGGTCTGTGAGAATGGAGAGCATTGCTCGTCCCACTGCTAAATGCACTGCGGTGTTCTCCTTGCTCTATTCCTGGCAAGTTAGGCTCGGGCCCATCAACCGCAGTCGTCTCTAGTGTGACCTCTGTTCTGTTATGAGTGACGTCACAAATATTATTTTCCCAGTCACAGTACTGGTGAGCATTGCACAGCGGGCACGTATCGAGGGATCTGCATGTCGTCCTTCGGTCATCTTCACAAGATTCTCCGCTAACAACAATGGCCTGAGCAAAAGAAAGAGAACAATGAATCAATCACAATTACTAAACTATTGAAACCTTCACTCAACACTTAATGTTCTTCACTCAACACTTAATGTTTTCTCTAAAATTCAACTAAAGTACTAGATTTCGTAAGTTTTCTTTTCTATTTACAAAAATTAACTTTAATAATCTCCATTTTAAATCATAAAAGCTTAGGGTGAGTAATCACATGCTACAAACCAGCAAAATCTATGGACAGACCTCTCAATCTTGAGTATTCTCCTATTGCCGTATGTTATATATAAATGGCCTGGCTACGCACTCATTGGCTTGTAAAAAGTGTGGGGGCACCATGATCCAAAGATGCTTATACAGTACATGGTTCTACTTAAAGGCCGCTCATGAATAACAGAGGCAAGGGACAGTGACATTGCCTTATCAAACAACATAATGCCCTAGAGACTGACCATATATACATGTGTTCAGCACCAAAGCCCCCTCTCCACCCAAGCTAGGACCAAGGAGGGCCAAACAATGGCTGCTGATGACTCAGCAAATAGACCTATAGGCTCCCCCAAAACCCCCATCCTTAGCTCGCAAGGATGGTGAGGTTGCAGCGACCAAAGAAACTAACAAATTTGAGCTGGACTCTAACCAGTCTGGCGTTCACCAGTCAGAGACGTTGCCACATTGGCCACCACAACTCTACTCGTCTAGATTGAATAGAATCAAAATAAAGATTTTGCAGCCAACTTAGTATTGAGTAAAGGGAAAAAGCTAACAAGTCTCCTTTAGTACAGTTGGCTCCATGAATGCCAGTACACTTCATGGGAACTTGAGGTGACTTCTGACAGCCATACATAGCAGCAGGTAACACTTTTTTTAGCAAAAGAGAAACTGTTGTCAACACTGCTTGGAAAACAAAGTCGATTAGCACGTAAACAGTTGATCAAAAGTATTTTTATTAATTTTATCAAATTCTTTATAGAAAAATATTGGTTTTTGACTAACCGCACTTCGTAATGTTAATAAAAATGCTCTTGATCACATGTTTATAATCTCAGCAAGTCTCCTTAGCTTCTCGTAATGTGTACCAGAATTAATGCATCCAACTGTACAAACCATATACAGTATTACAGTACAGTGAACCCTCGTTTATTGCGGTAGATAGGTTCCAGACCCGGCCGCGATAGGTGAAAATCCGCGAAGTAGTGACACCATATTTACCTATTTATTTAACATGTATATTCAGACTTTTAAAACCTTCCCTTTTACGTAGTACTGTTAACAAACTACCCTTTAATGTACAGAACACTTAATGCATGTACTACAGTACCCTAAACTAAAACAGGCACAAATATTAAAGGCGATTTTATATCATGCGTTTCCTAAACACGCCAAAAAGCACGATAAAAAATGGCAACCAATGTTTTGTTTACGTTTCTCTGATCATAATGAAGAAACAAACGCATTTACTGTACACATCTGTGTATAGGTTAGTTTTTGCATTGATTATATTGATTATTCAGTACAGTATGTTGATTTTGTTATTACCAATATGTATATATATATGGGTTATGAAAAAAATCCGCGAAGTGGTGAATCCGCGATGGTCGAACCGCGAAGTAGCAAGGGTTCACTTTTTATTATTATTATTACTAGCCAAGCTAGTTGGAAAAGCAAGATGCTATAAGGCCAAGGGTTCCAACAGGGAAAAATAACCCAGTGAGGAAAGGAAATAAATAAATGATGAGAATAAATTAACAATATACCATTCTAAAAAACAGTAACAGCGTCAAAACAGATATGTCCTATATAAACTATTAACAACGTCAAAAACAGATGGGTCATATACAAACTATAAAAAGACTCATGTCAACCTGGTCAACATAAAAACATTTGCTCCAACTTTGAACTTTTGAAGCTCCACCGATTCAACTGCCTGATTAGGAAGATCATTCCATAACTTGGTAACAGCTGGAATAAAACTTCTAGAATACTGTGTAGTATTGAGCCTCATGATGGAAAAGGCCTGGCTATTAGAATTAACTGCCTGCCTTGTATTACGAACTGGATGGAATTGTCCAGGAAGATCTGAATGTAAAGAATGGTCAGAGTTATGAAAAATCTTATGCAACATGCATAATGAACTAATTCAACGACGGTGCCAAAGATTAATATCTAGATCTGGAATAAGAAATTTAATAGACCGTAAGTATCTGTCCAACAAATTAAGATGAGAATCAGCAGCTGAAGACCAGACAGGAGAACAATACTCAAAACAAAATAGAATGAAAGAATTAAAACACTTCTTCAGAATAGATTGATCACCGAAAACCTTGTAAGACTTTCTCAATAAGCCAATTTTTTGTGCAATTGAAGAAAAGACAGACCTAATGTGTTTCTCAAAAGTAAATTTGCTGTCGAGAATCACACCTAAAATTTTAAAAGAGTCATACAAATTTAAAGAAACATTATCAATACTGAGAACTGGATGTTGAGGAGCCACCGTCCTTGACCTACTTACAATCATATTTTGAGTTTTGTTAGGATTCAACTTCATACCCCATAATTTGCACCATGCACTAATTTTAGCTAAATCTCTATTTAGGGATTCACCAACCGCAGATCTACATTCAGGGGATGGAATTGATGCAAAGAGAGTAGCGTCATCTGCATATGCAACAAGCTTGTTTTCTTGGCCAAACCACATGACATGTGTATATAGTATGAAAAGTAATGGGCCAAGAACACTACCTTGTGGAACACCGGATATCACATTCCTATACTCACTATGGTGCCCATCAACAACAACTCTATGAGATCTATTACTTAAAAAATCAATAATAATGCTAAGAAATGAGCCACCCACTCCCAACTGTTTGAGTTTGAAAACAAGGGGCTCATGATTAACATGGTCAAAGGCAGCACTAAAATCAAGGCCAATCATACGAACTTCCTGACCACAATCAAGGAATTTCTGTACAGCATTTTAGATTGTAAGAAGGGCATCACATGCTCCAAGGCCTTTACAAAAACCAAATTGCAAACTAGGGAATAGATGATTACCTTCAGCAAACTTATTGAGACGTTTTGCCAGAAGACGTTCAAAAACTTTAGATAATATGGGAGTTATGGAAATTGGGTGGTAATCAGTGGGACTTGAGCTACCACAAACACATTTACATAGAGGAGTAACATTACCAATTCTCCAACAACTGCTAAAAGCTCCTCTTCTTGCTAACTTGCACAAAATAACAGATAACTTTGGAGCTAAGAAATCTGCTGTCTTTATAAAAAACAAAGAAAAAATGCCATTTGGGTCTACACCTCCATAAGCATCAAGGTCCATCAACAGAGCTTTAATCTCACGAGATCGAAAAGCTAAACTAGTTAGTTTAGCATCAGGAAAACAGGAATGAGGAAGTTCAAGTTTTTCAATACTCTGTTTACTGTCAAAAACATCAGCCAAAAGGGTTGCCTTTTCCTTTGGACAGTGCGTGACTGAGCCATCTGGTTTAAGTAAAGGAGGAACTGTTGCATCTACACCAAAGAGTGCAGATTTAAGGGTAGACCACCATTTATGTTCCTGAGTTGTACCATAAAGGTTTTCTTTTATGGTTAAAGTGTACTCCTTTTCAGTTGAGGCATAAACTCTCTGAGCAAAAGCTCGAAGCTGAGTATAGTTGTTCCAGGTCAAATCTGATCTGTTACCCTTCCAAAGATGATAGGCCTCCTGCTTCTCCAAATAAGCACGTCTACAATCATCATTGAACCACGGTTTGTCCTTCACTCGGTACCTTAGCACATGAGAAGGGATACGCCTATCAATTATGTTGACTAGATTCTCATTCAAAGGCACAACAGGATCTACACTACTATATAATTGTGACCAATTCAAGCACAAAAGATCATGCAAAATCCCATTCCAGTCTGCTTGGGATTTCATATAAATTTTACAAGAGTATGATATATCAGGGACAGGCTGCTCAGTCTTCACTACTAATGAAATCAAGGCATGATCAGATGTCCCGACTGGAGAACCAACCTTACTAGTTATAATGCCAGGGGAGTCAGTGTATACGAGGTCCAAGCAATTACCAGACCTGTGAGTAGCTTCAATTATGATTTGCTCACAGCCTGATTCAGAGGCATGACGATCGGTAGGAGAGATAGAACTTAACCACTCCCTATGGTGAGCATTAAAATCACCAACAAAAACAAACGAAGCCTTTCTATCATCATCTTGTATCTTAGCCATAATGATAAGAAGACAATCGAAGATAGAATCATCCATGTCTGGATTCCGGTAGATCGAACACAAATAAAAGTTGTTATGCTTGCCACAAACTTTTATTACCTGAATCTCATGACATCCACATTGATAGCAGGACTTATGAGAAGCAGGGTACTCAGTCCTAATATACACCGCCATTCCCCTAGCCCTTGGGATGGCATCACGTTTCAACATTATTGACTTCTTAAAACCAATTATAAGGAGCTCAGATGAGTGCCTCATATTAGAAACCAAAGTTTCTGAGCACAAAAGAATATCATACTGTCTGGACGCAACTGCAAGGTCTTGGATATTTGCATGAAGACCACGAATATTGCAATACAGGAGACGACATTGACAAAATCTAGGACGTACTGGTCCCGGATTTCGCTCAATGTCTCCAGACAGCATAAGAATTAATAGGAATAAAAAATAGATCATACTTAAAAACTAGATTAACAAGAATTATAACAAAAACAATATGTACAGAATTATAAATAAAGTGATTGATGATACTCATAGACTATAGTAAATTGTCGGAAAAACTGGTCGACATGGAGGAGCCGATACATCATGCAAGGCTAAATACCCTCCAGGATAGCCACTTCAACTGAAGGAAGGACAGTAAGGATGGTTTTGAGAAGAAAAAGAATCGGAAAAAGGAAAAGACAACCTCTTGATAAACCACCAGGCATCCATGGCCCTTCTATTAAGCCTGCCCAACACACCATTTCAAAAAAACAAGAGGAAGAAAAAAAAAATAATAATAAGATAGAATAGTGTGCCCGAGTGTACCCTCAAGCAAGAGAACTCTAACCCAAGACAGTGGAAGACCATGGTACAGAGGCTTTGGCACTACCCAAGACTAGAGAAAAATGGTTTAATTTTGGAGTGTCCTTCTCCTAGAAGAGCTGCTTACATAGCTAAAGAGTCTCTTCTACCTTTACCAAGAGGAGAGTACACTGAACAAATTGCAGTACAGTAATTAACCCCTTGGGTGAAGAAGTGTTTAGTATCTCATTGTTGTCAGGTGTATGAAGAAAGACGAGAATATGTAAAGAATAGGCCAGACTATTCTGTGTAAGTGTAGGCAAAGAAAAAATAAGCCGTAACCAGAGAGAGGGATCCAATGCATTACTGTCTGGCCAGTCAAAGGATCCAATACCTCTCTAGTGGTAGTATCTCAACGGGCGGCTGGTGCCCTGGCCAACCTACCTACTGTATCATCTCCTCTTATGGCTAGTGACGCAAAGGGATTCGGTTAGATTTCGCCAGTCTCTATCTTGAGCTTTTAAATCAATAATTCTCCATTCATCATCTACTTCATGCTTCATAGTCATTAGCCATGTAGGCCTTGGTTTTCCAACTCTTTTTGTGCCTTTTAGAGCCCAGTTGAAAGTTTGATGAACTAATCTCTCTTAAGGAGTGCAAAGAGCAAGCCCAAACTATCTCCATCTACCCCTCCTCATTATCTCATCCATACATGGCACTTGAGTAATCTCTCATATAGTTTCACATCTAATCCTTTCCTGACGTTTAACTCCCAATATTTTACTGTGGGCTTTGATCTCAAATCTACAAAATCTGTTGGATATTGTTTCATTGTCATACCATGACTCATATCCATACTATAACACCAACCTATTACACCCCTTGAAACCCAAGGAAACTCCTGCTATAATATTTAGAGTGGAATGGCATATTTTGGAACACTGCTAATCACCTCATGCAGTAAACAGGATTAGGAGAGTAAAAAGGTTAACAATTTTATATTAACACAAAAAGGAGCAGTGTACGGTATTGATGATAGACAAATATAGCTACTGTAAAATAAAAAGATCAGAAATATAAACTGCATTACCAACAAATGTATGTAATACCTATACTAGCTTTATAATCTGTGTAGCCCTTGTATGTTATTGGGAAATCTAACAACAAATGCATGTAAACCACAAATCACTCGAGCAACCAGAAAATCAACGTATAAGTTTACCCTTGTTTGCTCCGAGCACTTATTGTGGGTGCACGTGCTGTCACACCAGTAACAGTTGTAGGTATTAAAAAGGCAAGAACGGCAAGAAGACTGCGCATCACAGAGGGCTGTCAAATTATGTTTTACAGGAACTGGGGGGCAGACATTGAACGACATCACGTCATGGTCACTGGTGTTTTCACAGCGAGAAAGAATTCTGGAAATACCGTGGCAAAATATTAGCAAAGGGAGACATTCCAACAAGTAAACTGTATCCATTTTAATCAATTTTCTAAGTACCTGTTGTGAAGACTAAAAGTGGCTCAAAAGTAATGGTAATATATTAGACTTATAATAAAGATGTCATTGTTCCATTTATCAACAAAAATAGTATGGGTTTCTTATCAACAGACATAACAATGCTAGTCAGATAAGAAGGTATATTACCTGTTCCAAACACATTTGCGACCAGGAAAAGTCAATAAACAGTCTTCTCTAGAGAGAGATTCACACCTGAAGAGAAATATTGGTGAAATCTATATTTTCTCAAATTTGCAAATCCGCATAATAACAATCAATAACACTAGCGGTCGATATAGAACATATTGCTGTGAGCTATGTAAAACCAGCTCCTGAAAAGAGTATTTACAACAATTATATTATTTTTTTTCTATGAGACACCAGTCTCATTCATATATTTTTTATGAGTCTTGCTAGAAGGATTTTTTCTTGAAATTAGGGTAATTCATTGGAAAGCTACAGGAGCAAAACAAAATTACAGAGACAAGCAAGGCACGCTCCTGCAAGAGCTTACAGTACTCCATTAATTCGATTTCGGGAATTATGGACTTATGGCCTAGCACAATGTCTACGGAGGCCATTTCGCACCAAGGGGTAACTGGGGAACACCCTACAGGTGCTCTATGAAGCAAAGGTAAAAGTTAGATAGCAAAATGGAGGAAATGAACTTAGATTAAGTTAGCAAAGAAGTAGGTGGAGCTAAGAGCAAAGGGGAAAGATACAAAATTCTTCAACAAGAGTTGCACTAACCACTTATGGGAAGAGGTTCATTGCTTTGGTATTCTTTGTGTTTTTTAACTTGCCAAATGCTACCTAAGATCTCTCTTCCACCTAGCTATCCAACTTTACCTTGCCCAGTTAATCCTTCCAACAACGTCTATGAGCTATGAAGTATCAATTTGTAACAATAAGTGCCTGGATAGATGATGATGGACAAAATGTTTTCTATGGGGACAAGCAGACAGTCAAGGGTACAAAAAAACTTATCTCGATTAGAGGTATCAAAGTAAAATGCAGATACCATCCACGCACACTAAGATCTAACAGAAAGGCATATTCTTGAGAAAACAACCCTAGGGAAATTCATAATTATTAATACGTATAAAAACAGGATAAAGTACGAGTCTATACTCCTTAACTCCAAATAAAGCATTGGGAACAGAACTTGAAAATCAATGGAAAAAACATCAGTATTGTATATCAAACTTACTCTCCCAGATGATAGCGTAACACAGACCCAAGCATTTTGCCATTAAAGCCGCCCACCACATACATAGCACCGTCATGCACAAAGGACTGGTGACCATAACGTGCAATGTCCAGGTAAAGATTGGGGATTTTCTGCATAGTATGCCACTCGTTACAGCTGATGTCATATGCTACAAAGTCTGCACTGAAACATTTGGCTCCGTCTGAGGATGCTATGTCGGTATGAGCATTCCCACCAAACACCAGCATTAAGCCTCTCACAAGAACAGCAGAATGTAGGAACCGAGGCACTGGTGCTGGAGTTTTAAGATTCCTGAGGAGATAAAAATAGCTTTAAGATTCCTAAAATAAAAAGTTTAAGATTTCCAAGGGAAAAGATCGATAATTAAAACATTTATGATAGGGACAATTCTAGTCTCAATTCCCAGGTGAGAAAATCATATCCAACGAAATTCTGTCATACCTCTCTTCACAAAAGAATCAGCTTACAAAATTTTCATGCTGCGAAACGAGATGCGAATATTTTTACGACTCGCTTTGCAAAAAATGTTTCATTATAAGAAAATAGATTTGACAGCCAGGACGAGAATAAAATGTCACCCATTACAAAGAGTTGAAGAAAATGGGTTCAGTCAACAGAAAATGTAGCTGTAGTCTATATTAGCGGTAACTATAATAGTACAGTGCATATGAAACTGTATATTTTGTATATATATAGTATTGTACTGTATGTATTGTATTATTTAACATTTATTATTACATTATGTTGTAAAAACTACTTAGTTTACAGGTATTAACAGTTAGTTTAGGTATATTGAATGGTTCAAATGTATTTGACCGTACAGTATTTCATTGTGGTTATACTGTAGCTTTATTATAAGATTTTCAATATTAATCTTACCTGGTGATCATGTAGCTGCAACTCTGTTGCCCGACAGAAAAAACCTACGGTCGGGATACGCCAGCGATCGCTATACAGGTGGGGGTGTACAACACCAGCGCCATCTGTCGAGTAGGTACTCAGGTACTTCTTGTCAACAAGAACCAATTTTCTCTCTGTCGTGCCACCGGCAAGACCTACTTGATACGCTGTTGTTTCTGGAGTTGATTTTCACGCTATTTGGTGATGTATTCTCTCTAGTTATTAGCTTTCGCTGTACAGGAGTTATCATCAATACCTTATCAAGCTTTATTGATTAGATTTTGGATTATTTGTTGACGACTTGGATAGATTTTGGATTTCCCCCTTTGACTGATTCAAGATGTCTGACCCTACTCAAGTCCCCAAGTACAGGCAGTGTAGCGCTAGGGACTGTTCTAGGCGTCTTCCGAAGGCCTCTATCGATCCTCACACCGTTTGTTCCAATTGTAGGGGTAAAGCCTGTCAATTGGAAGATCGATGTGAGGAATGCGCTGGGCTTTCGGAATTCGATTTTCAAGAATTCCTTAAGAATGCACGTAGGCTAGAGAAGGATAGGATCAGGAGGAGTTCTTCTCGCTCTTTTGATTTTTCCTCTCCCCATGCCCCTCAACCTATTCCTTCCCCTGTAGTGGTTACACCCGACCCTTCTACTAGCTCGCAGCAACCCTCGATGGCGGACATGTTGCGTGCCATTCAGGCTCTTGGTGACCGAGTTGAGTCATTAGCGAATGACCGCAATCAGCTCTTAGCCGACGTCAAAGAGTTGAAGGAGAAAAGTGCAGTGGGAAGTGTAGTGAGTGCAAGTGCTGTGAAAAGTGTCAGTGTTACGCATGAGGGTGCATCTGTTCGTGCCAGTCGTCCTCCCAGTCCGGGACCTCTTGCAAGCTCCCAAGCCCAGGGGAGAAGCAATGTCGAAGGACCAAAGGGTTCGACAGGCCTTGATCAGCGTACAGATGTACCCTCAGTGGTTGCGGACGTATCTTGCAGAGATCATCCCACCCACAACCAGACGAGTGAGCCCATTCATTCCTCGTCTGCGGAAGTAGTTTCTCGTCAGAAACGCTGGACCAAGGTCTCACGACCTCTCAAGCGCAAGGTCCCTTCCGAGCGAGTCCAACGGCCCAGGTGTAGCCACTGGGTCAGTTCGGACTCGCCGCAGTCTTCCGAAGACTGCACACCTCCCAAGAGAGGTAGAGTTGTTCCGCAGCAGGCATTAACTCCGTCTGTTGCTGCACCATCCGCTGTAGACCCTAAGTGGTCTTTGCTGCAGTCTATGCAGACTCAGCTAGCTTCCTTCATGCAGGAGTATCGTGCTGAGAAGGTTGAAGCTGCTCCCGTTAACCCACAACCTGCCACGGTTGTGCGCTCAGCTGACACTGCGGCTGCCTACTCCCACACTCCGGCTGTGAGAGCTCCACCACCGATGCGCAGTCGACCCTGCCAGACGCATGTTGACGTTAGCCGACATGCGGCACCCTCCGTTGACATGCGTGAGCTACCGCATCAGCAGTGGGAAGGTGCTGTCAAGCTGCCGTGTTTTGACGCAATGCGGCAGTCTCCGCAACCCACGGCAGTCCCCACCACGCACCTCCACTCCGCTTTTGTTGTTGCCAGCTCTCAGACTGACCAGCAGCGGCATGATGTTGGATCCAGTGCAGCTACGCATGCACCCGTGCTGCCGGATTCAGCCGTTCAGCTTTCTTCTACTCCTTTGCCGCTTCCTCCTCAGCTTTCGGATGAAGGAATATCTGATGACGACGAAGCTGCTCATTTGGACGATCAACACTCCGACATAGACGAACCCAAGACTACGCCTCCCTCCTTAGACTTTAGGAAAGTCCTTGCTCTGTTTAGGGAGTTGTATCCGGACCAGTTTGTGTCTGCAGCCCCACGCTCACCTCCCTCTGAGTTCGCTTTAGGCATGCAGTCAGCAGCTCCTGCCTTTACGAAGCTCGTACTCGCGCGCTCTTCCAAGAGAGCTTTAAGGGTACTGGGAGAGTGGTTGCAGGCCAAGAAGCAACTTGGGAAGACGTCCTTCATCTTCCCCCCCACCAAGCTTGCTTCCAAATCTAGCGTCTGGTATGCCACGGGAGAAGATCTCGGCTTGGGAGTTCCTGCCTCTGCCCAGGGCGACTTCTCAAGTCTGGTAGACTCTCCCCGCAGACTGGCTATGAGACGCTCCAAGATTTACTGGACCTTTTCGGACATGGACCATCTTTTGAAGGGAGTTTTTCGTGCTTTTGAGATCTTCAACTTCCTGGACTGGTGTTTGGGAGCGTTAAGCAGAAAGACCTCCCCTTTGGATAAGGACTCTGCCATGCTCATCATGTCATGCATGGACAAAGCCATTCGGGATGGGTCTGGCGAGCTTGCGGCTTCTTTCGTCTCTGGAGTTCTTAAGAAGCGAGATCACCTTTGCTCCTTCTTGTCGGCGGGGATCACACCATGTCAGAAGTCAGAGTTGATGTTTGCTCCGCTTTCCAAGTGTCTCTTTCCTGAAGAACTGATCAAGGGGATTGCCGCCTCGTTGATCCAGAAGGATACCCATGACCTGGTGGCGTCATCCGCACGTAAAGTCACAGCTTTACCTTCCGTGCCTAGACCTAGGATGGACACACCAGCATCTTGGTTCATTCCGCCCTTTCGTGGCAGAACCTCCAGCAGAGGAGGTACCCGTGCCGATAGTCAACGTGGCAAAAAGAAGAAGGGTTCCAAGTCCTCAAAAGGCAGAGTCTGACTGCCAACCTCTCCAGACAGCAGTGGGAGCCAGGCTCAAGAACTACTGGCAGGCCTGGGAGAACAGGGGTGCAGACGCACAGTCTGTGAAGTTGCTCAGAGAGGGGTACAGGATTCCATTCTTGCGCAAGCCCCCTCTAGCAACTACTCCCATCGACCTCTCTCCCAGGTACAGAGAGGAGGACAAGAGGCTAGCTTTACAGCAAGAGGTGTCTCTCTTGCTACAAAAGGGAGCGGTAGTCATAGTCCGGGACCATCAATCCCCGGGCTTCTACAACCGTCTCTTCTTAGTAGCAAAGAAGACAGGAGGGTGGAGACCAGTGCTGGACGTCAGTGCTCTCAATGTCTTTGTCACCAAGCAGACGTTCACCATGGAGACGACGAAGTCGGTGCTAGCATCGGTCAGGAAGGAAGACTGGATGGTCTCGTTAGACCTAAAGGACGCGTACTTTCACGTCCCCGTCCATCCAGACTCCCAACCTTTCCTAAGGTTCGTCTTTGGGAAGGTCGTTTACCAGTTCCAAGCCCTGTGCTTTGGCCTAAGCACGGCACCTCTAGTGTTTACCAAACTGATGAGGAATATTGCCAAATTCCTACATTTAGCAGACATCAGAGCCTCCCTCTATTTGGACGACTGGCTTTTAAGAGCTCCGTCAAGTCGTCGCTGTCTGGAGAATCTCAAATGGACTATGGATCTGACCAAGGAATTGGGTCTCCTGGTCAATTTAGAAAAGTCCCAACTCGTCCCATCCCAAACTATAGTCTATCTAGGTATGGAGATTCAGAGTCGAGCTTTTCGGGCTTTTCCGTCGGCCCCCAGAATCAGTCAAGCCCAAGAATGCATCCAGAGCATGCTGAAAAGGAACCGATGTTCAGTCAGACAGTGGATGAGTCTAATAGGGACGTTTTCATCGCTGGCCCAGTTCATCGCGTTAGGGAGACTCCACCTCCGACCCCTTCAGTATCACCTAGCTGCTCACTGGAGAAAGGACATGACGCTAGAAGCGGTCTCAGTTCCTATATCCGAAGAGATGAAGTCTGCACTGACTTGGTGGAAGAACAGCATTCTTCTCAAGGAAGGTCTACCACTGGCTGTTCAGACCCCCGACCACCTTCTCTTCTCGGACGCATCGGACACGGGCTGGGGTGCGACACTGGACGGTCGGGAATGCTCGGGCACGTGGAATCCGGATCAAAGAGCACTTCACATCAACTGCAAGGAGCTACTGGCAGTTCATCTGGCCTTGAGGAGCTTCAAGTCCCTCCTTCTAGGCAAGGTAGTGGAGGTGAACTCCGACAACACTACAGCCTTGGCATACATCTCCAAGCAAGGAGGGACTCATTCGAGGAAGTTGTTCGAGATCGCAAGGGACCTCCTCACCTGGTCAAGAGATCGAGAGATATCGCTTGTAACGAGGTTCATTCAAGGCGACATGAACGTCATGGCGGACCGCCTCAGCCGGAAGGGTCAGATCATCCCTACAGAATGGACCCTTCACAAGAATGTTTGCAACAGACTATGGGCCCTGTGGGGTCAGCCCACCATAGATCTGTTCGCTACCTCGATGACCAAGAGGCTCCCAATTTATTGCTCACCGATTCCGGACCCAGCAGCAGTTCACGTAGATGCCTTTCTTCTGGATTGGTCCCATCTAGACCTTTATGCGTTCCCCCCGTTCAAGATTGTCAACAAGGTACTGCAGAAGTTCGCCTCTCACGAAGGGACAAGGTTGACGTTGGTTGCTCCCCTCTGGCCCGCGAGAGAATGGTTCACCGAGGTACTGCAATGGCTAGTAGACGTTCCCAGGACTCTTCCTCTAAGAGTGGACCTTCTACGTCAGCCGCACGTAAAGAAGGTACACCCAAGCCTCCACGCTCTTCGTCTGACTGCCTTCAGACTATCGAAAGACTCTCAAGAGCTAGAGGCTTTTCGAAGGAGGCAGCCAGAGCGATTGCCAGAGCAAGGAGGACATCCACTCTCAAGGTCTACCAGTCAAAATGGGAAGTCTTCCGAAGCTGGTGCAAGGCGAATTCAGTATCCTCAACCAGTACCTCTGTAACGCAGATAGCTGACTTCCTTTTACACCTAAGGAATGTAAGATCCCTATCAGCTCCTACGATCAAAGGTTACAGAAGCATGTTGGCAGCAGTCTTCCGCCACAGAGGCTTAGATCTTTCAACCAACAAAGATCTACAGGACCTCCTTAAGTCTTTTGAGACCTCAAAGGAGCGTCGGTTAGCCACACCTGGTTGGAACTTAGACGTGGTTTTAAGGTTCCTGATGTCAGCAAGGTTCGAACCGCTTCAATCAGCCTCTTTTAAAGATCTCACTTTGAAGACTCTTTTCCTCGTTTGCTTAGCAACAGCTAAAAGAGTCAGTGAGATACACGCCTTCAGCAGGAACATAGGATTTACATCTGAAACGGCTACATGTTCCTTACAGCTTGGTTGTTGGCTAAAAACGAGCTACCTTCTCGTCCTTGGCCCAAATCGTTCGAGATTCCAAGTCTGTCCAGCTTGGTTGGAAACGAACAAGAGAGAGTATTTTGCCCAGTAAGAGCTCTTAAGTACTATTTAAGACGTACAAAGCCATTACGAGGACAATCAGAAGCTTTATGGTGTTCTATTAAGAAACCTGCTTTACCGATGTCGAAGAACGCAGTCTCTTATTACATCAGACTTCTGATTAGAGAAGCCCATTCTCATCTGAATGAGGAAGACCATGCTTTGCTGAAGGTAAGGACACATGAAGTTAGAGCTGTCGCTACTTCAGTGGCCTTCAAACAGAACAGATCTCTGCAGAGTGTAATGGATGCAACCTATTGGAGAAGCAAGTCAGTGTTCGCATCATTTTACCTTAAAGATGTCCAGTCTCTTTACGAGAACTGCTACACCCTGGGACCATTCGTAGCAGCGAGTGCAGTAGTAGGTGAGGGCTCACCCACTACATTCCCATAATCCCATAACCTTTTTTAATCTTTCTCTTGAAATGCTTTTTATTGTTGTTTTTGGGTTGTACGGAAGGCTAAGAAGCCTTTCGCATCCTGGTTGATTTGGCGGGTGGTCAAATTCTTTTTTGAGAAGCGCCGAGATTAGAGGTTGTGATGAGGTCCTTTAGTATGGGTTGCAGCCCTTCATACTTCAGCACCTAGGAGTCGCTCAGCATCCTAAGAGGATCGCTAGGCTCAGTAAGGAAGACGTACTTAAAAGGCAGAGTAATTGTTCAAGTCGACTTCCTTATCAGGTACTTATTTATTTTATGTTTGTTATTTTGAATAACTGCTAAAATGAAATACGGGATACTTAGCTTCTATTGTTAACATGTATGCTGGTCTCCACCCACCCCCCTGGGTGTGAATCAGCTACATGATCACCGGGTAAGATTAATATTGAAAAATTTTATTTTCCTTAGTAAAATAAATTTTTGAATATACTTACCCGGTGATCATGAATTAAAGGACCCTCCCTTCCTCCCCATAGAGACCCAGTGGACCGAGGAGAAAATTGGTTCTTGTTGACAAGAAGTACCTGAGTACCTACTCGACAGATGGCGCTGTTGTTGTACACCCCCACCTGTATAGCGATCGCTGGCGTATCCCGACCGTAGGTTTTTTCTGTCGGGCAACAGAGTTGCAGCTACATGATCACCGGGTAAGTATATTCAAAAATTTATTTTACTAAGGAAAATAACATTTTAATGTGGTGTTGTGTAGGGTTTGGAATGAATTATGCAATTTGCATGTAAAATTTGACTCACAACACAAAAAAAAAATAACTTTACGAAAGACACTCCAGTCCGAATTAATTTCATGTTGTGAGGCAGTACTGTATACTCTTAAATCACTAATTTAATGTGTGTAGAGTAATTTGTATGTGTTTCATAACCAAGGTACTGTACTTATTCAATTCTAATATAGTAGCAAATTGATTTATATTTAGAAATTACAGTATTTGAATTTGAATACTGTACTGTATTTTCCAATTGTAAATAAAGCATACTCTCCTCTAAACTGCCGGAGTGCAATAGAATTTCTAGAAGTCTTACATGTGCTTTTCAATCAAAATGATATGTATATGGTACTTATCTTCAAAAGTAAAAAAATTGAGTTATCACAAGCTTACATACGAGTATTAATTTCCCCTTAAAATGTAATTCCTATTCGCACTTAACAGTATTCCACTTACCAAACGAGCTTGATAGGATCAAACGTCATAAGGTCTGATACAACTTGGCCTTGAGTTTTAATGGATTGAAACCCTCCGTGAATATAGACCAGTGATGTTACAGGATCCCACAAGGCAGTATGACCATATACGCCATGAACAACAGCTCCTCTAGTTTCTAAGGTTGTCCAAGTGCTCTGCTCTGTTGCAAGACATATAAGGAAGAGATAAGTTTCAATAACTATAACATTAAAACCTAAAACAAAGGAAAATTCTGTATATCTTTCTTAACAAACTTTTAATTACAATATTTCAAACTATGAAAAAAATATCTTCTATGGTTGATGAATTGTTTCCAACACCAGCCTTTATGTGTTAAATCACAATGAGTGCATCGGCGTAAAATAGATTCAACGGTAATAATCAGTAGCATATAATAAATAATATACTACATGTACTGTTTCATCTTTATATTTGATGGATGCTAGATGGCATTCCAACCCTTTGTCCAGCAAGTCCTCTACTCTCCACAAGTGAAAAAAGGTAAAAGTATCCTGTAAAGCATGTTGAAAGATGTAAGGGCACCCCTGAAGGAGGCGTGACCTGCGGACGATTATGCCGCCTCTGAGAAACTTACAAAAGATCTAGACCAAAATCCTTCTGTAGAAGATCTAGGACCAATCAGCGTGCATTAGAATTCCTCATTTCTATGTGTCTAATACTGAGCCACGTGAGAAATAGGTACTAGAGAGGAAACCGGCGCCATGGGGCTGGTTGAGTCAGGGCCTCATCCTGAGGTACAGGTACCGAAGTGGCGGCAGAAGCACGAAAGGATGTTACGATGCTACAACTTAACGAGCGTGAGGTTAGGTTGAGGGGGAGGGATATGGGGTGGTAAACCATCATCCCCACCTCTAGGGGGAAAAACCTTGCTTCAGAAAGCAACAAGGGTGTCTGTTTTGCAATTGGGAGGCGAGTGTGTGTGTCTGCCATGATAAGAGTAATAAGGAACCTACTGGGTTAAAAGGAGGGTTGAGGACACAGACGCTGGCTCACTCATTTCAAAGAGCTAGACTGTGCTGGCAACGAATCAAGAGAACGCTAATGAACTCCTTCGTTCACTGCGAAAGGTTAGAATGTGCTGGCGATGAATCGTAAGCACACTAGCAAGAAAACTCGAAGAGGAGTATTCTTAAGGAAGGGCAACCATTCACGATTGAGTCTTGAGGGAGCATGCTCCCTTAGCTGAGCAGGCTCAGCTCATCAACTAACCCTGGAGTATTGTCAAGCAAGGTTTACCCCTCGAGAGGGACAACATGCAGAACCTTGGGACAGTATGAGGAACTGTTGAGGAAGTAGAGGCATGGGGCACAGGGCTGGAAAGGAGGGAAACCCTTTACTCAGCATGGAAGGGGATGAACCTAAGCCAATCATAGTAGGAGTAAAAGAGGCTTCTGATCTGCACTGTGCTTCAACTCCTTCAGAAGCCAATCCTTTGAGAGGGAACCCCAAAGTCCCAAGGAAGGCTATAGCTCATGAAGAGAATCAATGGAGGACATCTCAGGGGAGGAAAGCAACACTGCACATCCCTCTTATTCATCCTCCATAGGAGACCGAACGAGCAGAGAGAGAAGGGAGTGAGTTTTGATGGAAGGAGAAAGTCTGGGAGAATCTTCTCCAACTTCTTTCATCTTCGGCAGAACCATTCCCACTAGGAGGATGACCGCTCCCGACACTCATCGCAGCCAGACTCCTCTTGCTGGAGCTCTGACAGAGCTGCATGTTGTTTATACTCAGAAAACAGTGCAGTCATCCCTGAAATGATAAAAAACAAAGTTTGAACAGTCAAATACAGAAAAACAGGGAGGCAGCGGAGCATGACTGCTTTCTCCAGAGGCTAATCACAAAGTGTTTAAGCTAGTGAATGTGCAAGCAGTTGCAGGAGTGCTCTCTCGCTACCCACTGCTTCTGGCGGTGGTTGGGTGCCACCTCAATCAAAGTTCTTATAGCCTCAATCTCCTAAGTAAAGAACGAGGGTTTGTATGTATGTTGGAACAGTTATACCGCACTTAGGAATTCTTGAGAGTTATTGACTAAGGAAGATAATAATTGCCATGAAGACGGCTAAAACACGGGAATTAAATTATAATGAACTGAAAGGTTTATAAAATGAAAAGTAAAAAGAAATTAAACTTTATGCAAATACAGGCTACCCTGTAAAAGCTCTAAATATTTGGGCACTATTTGCTCATGCTAACAGCTAAAGAATAAAGAAAGGTTTACAGCTGTCCTTTTTTTTATTCTGTCAGATAAGGTCTCTAAAAGAGGTTTATTTTGTAACAAAACAGTATTTCTTTTAAGTCACGATTCTACTCACCAAAATCATACTCCTGAACAGTGTTTAGATATCCATATCGATCTGAATGCCCAAAGAAGACGAGCATAACTTCTTTGGATTTTTGTACCACCACCGATGCGTGACCCACACAGTGGATAGGCGCACATGGACTGAGAGAGGAGCAACCTGAGGTTTCCTGACGACTCTTGGGACTCGCCTTTTCCTCTGTATTGTCGTTCTCATGGTTAGAAGAAATTTCTGACCACTCCAGTGCATGCACATCTAATCTCCATAGCTCATTTGCTATTGTGCCATCAACTTTCACACCCCCATACATATAAATTGATTCCTGAAAAAAAGGAAATCATTAAAACTTAAATCCTTAAGCTAATACATTTCATTGAATAATACAGTACTGTACTGTATCTGCTTGAGGAATTTAACATTTATGGAAAAATATGTAAGTTACTTAATTAGCAGTAATCTGGGTTAACTACTTAATACTGTAATGTTATTTATAATAAGAATAATTGTTTTTGGAAAGATTATATTGTCGACCTTGAAAAAAGATCAAATAATAAACAGTGATATTATCAATTATAATTACTTCAGCTGCTGATTCCCATCTTAATTTGTGGAACAGGAACTTACAGTCGATTAGATTTATTATTCGTGATTTAGATATTAATCTCTGGCACCATCGTTCAATTAGTTTGTTATACATGTTGTTATAGGATTTTTCATAATTCTGATCATCCTTTACATTCAGATCTTCCTGGTCAGTTCCATCCTGTTCTTAATACTAGGTATGAAGTTATTTCTAGTAGTCAGGCCCTCTCCATTATGAGGCTCAATACTACACAGTATTCTAGAAGTTTTATTCCAGCTGTTACGAAGTTGTGGAATGATCTTCTTAATCAAGCAATTGAATCAATTGAACTTCAAAATTTCAAACTTGCAGCAAATGTTTTTATGTTGAGCAGGCTGACATAAGTCTTTTTATAGTATGTACTGTATATGAAATATCTATTTTGATGATGTTACTGTTTTTTAAATATTTCCTCTCTGGGCTTTTTTTCCCTGGTGGAGCCCTTGCTTTTCCAACTAGGGTCGTAGCTTAGCTAGTAATAATTATAATATCATTATAAAGTAAAGTACTTAAAACAAACAATTTTAAGAAGGTGGATTATACCTATGCTCTTTAATTTTTTGCAACATTAATCCAAGAGACATATTGTATACACTGTATGCAAATACATGAGTATATAAACATGACATTCCGGCCTTCTTGTGAAGAGGCATGGCCAAGCATCAGTTGACACGTAAATCATTGACCTAACTAAAGTAAATACCTCTGCAAGATCAGGCATCAAATCTCTTATTATTATTATCATTATTATTATTATTATTACTACTACTACTTGGCGAGCTACATCCTTAGTTGGAAAAGCAGGATGCTATAAGCCCAGGGGTCCAAACAGGAAAAATAGCCCAGTGAGGGAAGGAAATAAGGAAAAATAAAACATTTTAAGAAGAGTACCAACATTAAAATAAATATTTCCTATATAAACTATAAAAATTTGATAAAACAAGAAGATAAGAAACAAGATGGAGCAGTGTGTCCGAGTGTACCCTCAAGCAAGATATAAGGTATAATGTACTGCACATAATTTTATTCTTACTGCATTAGGGTGTCATCAGTGAGAGATCTCCAAGTTCCACTGGATGGAGAGAGAATCTAGGGATCTATGGGTAGAGTCTCTTGGGTGGTCAGCCTTCCCTCTTCGTGGAGCTGAGTAACAGACAGGCGCAAAAAACGAGAATTCGCTAATACAGTACTTACTGCCCTATGGTGGATTAACTCCTAACCTAACAACTCACTGCCCATTGCCTACGTGCAGTTGGCTGACCTGCTAAGTACTGTAGTGCCTAATATTGTTTTTACTTTGTTTGTATCACAGTAGAAGTATTGTATTAATGATTTAACACATCAGTGAGTGCGCAGTACAAGTGCACACGTGTACTACGTACTGTACAGGGGAAGGCTACAATATAGTACAGTACATATACAGTACAGCACATAGCAATCACTAATGCTTCCACAGCAATCACTAATGCTTCCCAAGACTGACCCACTGGTTATGCCCCCCTGCACTTCCCGTGTGAAATTCAGCCCCCGTACCATTGGTACCTGACTACACAGATCTGAATAAATCTCCCTCACCTCATACTAGTACGGTATACGTAGAGGTGATCCCTTTATGTCAGATTTCCAGCAGCAAGGTGGCTTCTTGCTTTTGGAGGTACAGTATCTCCATTAAAAGTGTTGAAAGAGTCACCTTGTTCTCATCTAAGAACTCTTTGTACTCGAGTTGAAACTGCCATTTCCCCACATACTGAAGTAGCCCTTTTGGAAGGTTCAGCATTTTCCCTTTTGTAAAGATGAGACCAGTTTTCCTTGAATGCGTAGGGGTCCTTCACATTGTTCTCCTTGCAAAATTTCTTTGAGGTTGCCCCAAAATTCACCATTATCTTTTTCAGAGGTCGTCCGAACATCCAAAGGGGTGTTCAAGACAGAGGCTTTACAGGTTTACCTGATCCGTTAAAGTAAAATCGTGTCATCCCCTTCCAAAAAGAAATTTCAGAAGGCTAAAGTCATCACCGTACCTACTGACATCTCAACTCCTTGTGTTTCGACTATGTGTATTACCGTACCTCAGCTTACTTACTCAGATATTCCTGTATGAGTCAGCATGCCTGTGCGTGCTGATGTCACGGAACATTTTATCATTTCTGTGCGTGAGCATACCTCTACGCATCCTGACTGACTATGACGCCACTCTATCCCATCCCCATCAGCACCCTAAGTACCAAGACGTGCGGATGTTACCACTGATCATTTACTTCCATCAACTTCGGTTGATTGCCAAATAGCCTCTACCTCACGAGCCCAGCCTCGGACTGGACTTTATGCCTTTCTGCAATTGTCTGATTTATCAGGTACTGAACACAATCTGTCTTTCCAGAGACATCAAAGTAAAGCCAGTTGCCCCAAGTTGGGTACAAGCGGAGTGGTATCCAGACCTTTTGGACTTCTCATGGAAGTTCTGAGAGAACTTCAAAACTGGCAGAACCTACTTCATCAACCTCACGTAAGAAAGTTCCATGACTCGGTACACTGTTGTCTTTTTATGGCTGGAGGTTATCTAGGCCCTTTGAGGATATCGCCAGAAGTCTTTTGCAATGGTCCATCAAGCCAAGTGTTCAACTTTCTGCAATTGGTGTCATAGGGGGAATATCGTCCATTCAAGTCCATTACTGTATTCCCCAGAGAGAAGTCTTTTTGTCGTTCCCATGGAAAGAAAAATTTCTCTCAATCACAGTGGTAAAAGGCTGAGGGGAATCAACCTCTCCTCCTCATGGGAATTCTCTGCTCTAATCAGGAGTTTGGAACAGACGAGCTTTCCTCGAGAACTAAAAAGCGTCACTAATTTGTAAGGTTAGAAAATCATGGCCGTCATCTTCGATTACCGGAATCAATGAGGGTTCTGGAAAAGAAGGATCAGGGTTGGGAATATCGTGCATCATAAGAAGCAGCAAATCCCTCATGCTGTCCAAGGAAGATGATGAGGAAGGGGATCAATCTCTCTTGGCTTGTTTCTTACGACAGGCACAAAATTTCTCCCACTGGGAGGGTGGCCACTACAAAACTCACAAGGTGATTCATAGGAACACTGCTTACTATGGCAGTTCAGGCAAAGGGGAGGCAGATCAACCTCGACCAGCCTCGTGAAGGCACCACAAGGGTGACCTTCATGGCAGGGGCCAGTCTGCATACCACTAGCAACACAGCTCAAACACAAAACACAAATGAAAGCATTGAAAGGGTAATCTAGCGTGGAGTAGATCGTTGTGATCGCAGAGCAGATAGAGGAGATCCATCTCTTGAAGCAACCAAGAGAGAAGGGGGACTCTGACTCGTAGTAGCACGTGGTGCTGTCCAGAACTAGAGTTGCCTAGTAACCTTTTATGTAGTTACCAGCTAGGTACCTTTTTTCTTTTCTGCATAGTATTTCAAAAGTTTGTATCCTCATAGGAACAAATAGATTTTAAATTTCAAAATTTCAATGAACACACCAAATTGCATTTGATATAAACAAGAACTCCTTAGTAATGTTATTCATCATGTAATACTGTGCACATAGGCCTTACTTTACACTTACGTTATATACAACGGCTGTGTGCCCATATCTCGCACTCGGCTCTTTGATGCTTTTGGTCTCCACTGATGTCCACTTGTCTTCTGTATAAAACAATAGAAAACATGATTTTTTTTTTATCAAATATAGATTTATTTTTGTCTTATTCTAAAAGACAAAACTTCAACCATAAGATTTTCAGATGATATCAAGCATTATCCAAAGAACAAATTATCATCATTTGAATTTTATAAAGAATTTACAGTGTAGAATGCCATTTCTAATTAACAATTTTAAACAGCAGCCGAATAACTAACCTGTTAGGTTATATCTTAATAGAAAGGGTTTCACGGTGAATGAATATCCACCTATCACCCAGATTTCGTTGTTGATAAGGACAGTGGCATGTGAAGATCTTTCAAGTAAGGAAGATGAAGGACCAGGGTGTTCTAGTTCACTAGAAATATCATGGCTGACAACCTCCCACCAGCCTGCTTCTCTCACCTGGCTGCAATCAACACCTGCAAAGCAAAAGAAAAATAAGATACATATACCAAAAGCAATTTTTCAATATTAAACTTACCCGATAATCATGTAGCTGTCAACTCCGTTGCCCGACAGAATTCTACGGGAGGGATACGCCAGCTATCACTATACTAGAAGGGGGTGTACTCACAAGCGCCACCTGTGGCCAGGTACTACAGTACTTGTTGTTGACGCCACCTCACTTTTTCCTCTGTCGTGCTTCCGGCAAGACGTTCTTGGATACGCTTATGATTTTGGAGTATTGTTCACGGTTTGGTGAAGTATTTCTCTAAAATTTGCAGCTATTCGCTATACTAGAAACTTCTATATTAGCTTAGTTAGCTTTTGGAATTAATTTTATTATGGTGACGAAGAGAGTATGAACTCTCTTTCACCTTTAAATGGCCGACCCTTCCCTTAGACGGAAGTGTTGGTGTCTAAGAGAGTATAGACTCTCTTTCTTAATTTTGCTTAACAAAAGTTATAGATTTATTTTATATCTCTCCGCCTTTTATAGGCCTCTTCGATTAACTTCCTTTTATTATAAAATTATTAAAATTAATTTTTATATATTCGACCTTTCCTAATGGTAGGCGGTCTTTTCTTGTACCGAAGTTAATTAACATTGAGCCCGTCATTTCGGTTTTACCTGTTAACATATTATGCTATTTTAATGTTTTTGAAAGAATTTCTTTGATAGTCTCGTACTGTTTTCAAAGTTGAACTAACGTTTTGTTTTGTCTCTGCAGTTGTTGACGTTTCAGAACGTTCAACTTGCGCTCTATCGTTACGATAGAGAGAGAATTTTCACGGTGTCACGTTGCAGTAAGAGTAACCGTGTCTAGCGTTTTGTTCATTCTTTCTTAACTTAATGGTTTTAATTCTACAAAGGAACTTTTCATTTTGGGAAATATTTTCCTTTAACAATAATATGTTTTAACGATATATATGATTGGGCTCTTCTCTCAGGTTCTAAGTCAAGAGAGAGAGAGAGAGAGAGAGAGAGATAGAGACGGAGGGAGAAAGAGGAGGATAAACGTTTCGTTCAAGCGAGTAACGTTGTTATCGTTTTTGCTCTTCTCCCTAGTCTCTTTAGGGGAAGAAGGTAAACGTTTCTAGAGTTTTTCTTGTTCTCAAGCTTTATGCGGTGAGAGATTTTAAACGTAGTTTATTTGATCTAGTGTTTAGTCTCTTTCCAGCCACTGAATTATTTATCTTTCATTAGATTTTTCTGTTACATTGTAATTCTGTTTTCGCAATTACTAACTTTTGAGAAAGGATAGAATTGCGTGTTTCAGGTACAAACCACTTAAAGTTTCGAGTTCAGTGAAATAAGTGCAAACAGAAAATCAAAGTGATAAGTGATTAGCGCAAAGTGTGTCAGTGTTGTGCGTGAGGGTACTTCTGTGCGTGCCAGTCGTCCTCCCAGTCCGGGACCTCTTGCAAGCTCCCAAGCCCAGGGGAGAAGCAATGTCGAAGGGCAAAAGGGTTCGGCAGGCCTTGATCGGCGCACAGAAGTATCCTCGGTGGTTGCGGGCGTGTCTTAAGAGACCGTCACTCCCACCCGCAGACGATTGAGCCCTTATTTTGCTCGTCTGCAGAAGAAATTTCGGGGAGAAAACGCTGGTCTCAGGTCTCAAGACCTCTTAAACGTAAAGTCCAGACCTATGCCAGACGTACGAAGTTAGAGTTCAACAACCCGGATGCAGTCATTGGGTTAGCTCTGACTCTCCTCAGTCTCAGGTGACTCCACTCCGCCTAAGAGGAGTAAGGTTCTGCCACAACAGATCTCTGCTGTTAAGGCTTTACCTCAGCAGACCTTAGTGTCTGCCGACCCCAAGTTGACTCTACTGCAGTCCATGCAGTCACAACTTGCGGTCTTGATGCGTGAGTGTCAGGCTGAGAAGGTTACACCTCCTCCTGCGATCGCTCCGCCTGACCGCAGTACTGCCTGCCAGGCGTACGATGTTGAGGCTCCTCAGGATACCTTACCACGTTCTGAGTTTACTGTTTCCAGTGGTGTGCAGCTCCCTCCGCCTTCCTTAAGGCAACCTCAGCAATGGGAACAGGAAGCTTATACCTTACTTCCTCCGCTTCCACTTGCAGTTCCACCAGTGAGGCAACACTCTCTTGAGGTACAACAACCTCTCCCATCCATGAGTCAGTCTCCTCAGCTCTCGCTGCAGCGAGCTCAACCCTCCTCAAGGCAAGCACAACACCTTAGCCTTGCGCCTCAGGAACCTCAACTCGCGAGACAATTACTGTGTTCTGCGCAGCCACTACCTCATCGCTCACAGCTCACACCTCAGGAACCTCAACTCGTTCCTCAGGAACTTGCTACTGCGCATCCGCCAACCACTCAGCAAGCGCAACCCTTGAGGCAGCAACCTCATGCTATGAGTCAGCCACCTCAACGCATGCATCTGCCACTTTCTCCTCAACTTGAGAAATAACAAATGACAATAATAACACCTCATTACTTTCATAACTTGCATTTGTAATCATATACATGTATGCCTACACAAACATTATGATAATGGAGGTTATTTGTCTTACTTATATAAAAATATATATGTATTCCTTGCAATATATTTTTAACAATATCGCAAAATATGGCAAAATATCTTCAAAACAAAAATGAATTATGAGTTATGAATGTAAGGTAAATATTATGTTGATATTAAAACCCCATGCAAGCATGCATGAAGCACTCTAGCACTGGTCATGGAATTTCTGAGAAATGTTAAATGCCATGCAACACGCTCTGCTTACCTTACAGCATGCTCTACATACAGCATGCTCTGCATACAGCATGCTCTGCATACAGCATGCTCTGCATACAACATGCTCTGCATACAGCATGCTCTGCATTCAGCATGCTCTGCATACAACATGCTCTACATACAGCATGCTCTGCATACAACATTCTCTGCATACAGCATGCTCTGCATACAACATGCTCTGCATACAGCATGCTCTGCATACAACATGCTCTACATACAGCATGCTCTGCATACAGCATGCTCTGCATACAACATGCTCTGCATACCTTACCGCATGCTTCTCAGTCATACATCTTTGGTTGTTGCCAACTCACTAGACTGTCAAGCAGTTTCATAATGTTGCCTTCTAGTCTGCTGCTTTTGCACCATTGAAACCCTCACTGAGAGAACTTAACTTTTCTCGGATATGGTCCCTGTAGATGAGAAAGTGCTTTTCTCCCTCCTTCTGATATTCCCTTGAGGACTCTGTCATTTGGAGAGGAGCCTTTAGCTGCGTAGCCTCCTATGGACTTTTATTTAAGCATAACATGCTTCCAGGGAAGGTAATGGTTCCACTTCAGTCACTAACCCCGTCTGTTACCACACCTGCTCCCATAGACCTTGAGCTGTGTTGCAAGACATACAGTCCAAGCTTAGTCCTTGTTAAAGGATTTTTTGTTTACGGAGTCAGTGTGTCACTGGGAAGACGTTCAACAACCAGCAGAAGTGACTTGTTGTGACGCAGTGCGGCAACCTCAGCAACCCGATAAGGAGTTGTCTGTACGACCCAGACAGTCTAGACAGCTTCGGGTTGTCACTGTACTTCCTCGCTTCCCCATGGTTGACAGTTCACAGACTGTGCAGCAGTACCATGATCTTGTGTCCGGCTCCGTCAGACGACTGGCTTTTAAGAGCCCCCACAAGTCGTCGCTGTCTGGAGATTCTCAGATGGACTATGGATCTGACCAAGGAACTGGGCCTCCTGGTCAATTTTGAGGAGTCTCAGCTCATCCCATCCCAGACCATTGTCTCCCTGGGTATGGATCTTCAGAGTCGAGCTTTTCGGGCTTTTCCGTCGGCCCCAAGGATCTTCCAAGCCCTAGAATGCATCCAGAGCATGCTGAGAAGGAACCGATGCTCAGTCAGGTAGTGGATGAGTCTAACAGGGACACTTTCATCGCTGGCCCTGTTCATCGTGTTAGGGAGAATCCACCTCCCCCCCTTCAGTATCATCTAGCTGCTCACTGGATAAAGGACATGACGCTAGAGACGGTCTCAGTTCCTGTTTCCGAAGAGAGGAGGTCTTCTCTCGCGTGTTGTAAGAACAGCTTTCTTCTCAAGGAAGTCTACCTTTGGCTGTTCAGAAACCCGACCGCCGTCTCCTCTCGGACACATCAGACACGGGCTGGGGTGCGACTTTGGACGGACAGGAATGATCGAGAACATGGAATCAGGAGCAAAGGACACTTCACATCAATTGCAGGAGTTGTTGGCGGTTCTTCTGGCCTTGATAAACTTCAAGTCCCTCCAGCTTAACAAAGTGGTGGAGGTGGACTCTGACAACACCACAGCCCTGGCTTACACCTTCAAGCAGGGAGGGACTCTTTCGTGAAGTTGTTCTAGATCGCAAGGGACCTCCTCATCTGGTCTAAAGATCGAAAGCTCACGCTGGTAACGAGGTTCATTCAGGGCGGTATGAATGTCATGGCAGATCACCTCAGCCGGAAGGGTCAGGTCATCTCCACAGAGTGGACCCTTCACAAGAATGTTTGCAGCAGACTTTGGGCCCTGTGGGGTCAGCCAACCATAGATCTGTTCGCTACCTCGATAACCTAGAGACTCCTATTGTATTGTTCTCCGATTCCAGACCCAGCAGCAGTTCACGTGGATGCTTTTCTGCTGGATTGGTTCCATCTCGACCTGTATGCATTCCCGCCGTTCAAGATTGTCAACAGGGTACTTCAGAAGTTCTCCTCTCGCAAAGGGACACGGCTGACGTTGGTTGGCTCCGTTCTGGCCCGCGAGAGAATGGTTCTTAGAGGTACTGCAATGGCTGGTCGACATTCCCAGGACTCTTCCTCTAGGAGTGAACCTTCTACGTCTACCTCACGTAAAGAAGGTACACCCGAACCTCCACGCTCTTCGTCTGACTGCCTTCATACTTTCGAAAGACTCTCAAGAGCTAGGGGCTTTTCGAAGGAGGCAGCCAGAGCGATTGCCAAAGCAAGGAGAACATCCACTCTCAGAATCTATCAGTCTCAAAGGGAAGTCTTCCGTAGCTGGTACAAGACCAATGCAGTTTCCTCAACCAGTACCACTGTAACCCAGATTGCTGACTTCCTGTTATATCTAAGGAAAGTAAGATCCCTTTCAGCTCCTACGATCAAGGGTTACAGAAGTATGTTGGCAGCGGTTTTCCGCCACAGAGGCTTGGATCTTTCCACCAACAAAGATCTACAGGACCTCCCTAGGTCTTTTGAGACCTCAAAGGAACGTCGGTTGTCCACTCCAGGCTGGAATCTAGACGTGGTCCTAAGGTTCCTTGTGTCATCAAGATTTGAACCTCTCCAATCAGCCTCTTTTTAGGACCTCACATTAAAAACTCTTTTCCTCGTGTGCTTGACAACAGCTAAAAGAGTAAGTGAGATCCACGCCTTCAGCAGGATCATTGTTTTCACATCTGAAACGGCTACATGTTCCTTGCAGCTCGGTTTTTGCTAAACGAGCTTCCTTCACGTCCTTGGCCTAAGTCGTTCGAGATCCCAAGCCTGTCCAACTTGGTGGGGAATGAACTGGAGAGAGTACTTTGCCCAGTTAGAGCTCTTAGGTACTATCTAAAAAGGTCTTAACCTTTACAAGGACAATCAGAAGCCTTATAGTGTGCTATCAAGAAACCTTCTTTTCCAAGTTCTAAGAACTCAGTTTCTTACTATTCAGGCTTCTGATTAGAGAAACACATTCTCATCTGAAGGAAGAAGACCTTGCTTTGCTGAAGGTAAGGACACATGAAGTGGGAGCTGTGGCTACTTCAGTGGCCTTCAAACAGAGCCATTCTCTGCAGAGTGTTATGGATGCAACCTATTGGAGAAGCAAGTCAGTGTTCGCATCATTCTATCTCAAAGATGTCCAGTCTCTTTACGAGTACTGCTACACCCTGGGACCATTCGTAGCAACGAATGCAGTAGTAGGCGAGGGCTCAGCCACTACATTCCCATAATCCCATAACCTTTTAACCTTTCTCTTGAATACTTTTTATGGGTTGTACGGTCGGCTAAGAAGCCTTCCACATCCTTGTTGATTTGGCGGGTGGTCAATTCTTTCTTGAGAAGCGCCGAGGTTAAAGGTTGTGATGAGGTCCTTTAGTATGGGTTGCAGCCCTGTATACTTTAGCACCTTTGAGTTGATTCAGCCTTCCAAGAGGAACGCTGCGCTCAGTAAGGAAGACGATCTTATTAAAGGCAGAGTAACGGTTCAAGTCGACTTCCTTACCAGGTACTTATTATTTCATTGTTATTGTGGATAACTGATTATATGAAATACGGGATACTTAGCTATCCTTTAGTCTTGTACACTGGTTTTTCACCCACCCCCCTGGGTGTGAATCAGCTACATGATTATCGGGTAAGTTTAATATTGAAAAATGTTATTTTCATTAGTAAAATAAATTTTTGAATATACTTACCCGATAATCATGATTTAATTGACCCACCCTTCCTCCCCATAGAGAACCAGTGGACCGAGGAAAAAGTGAGGTGGCGTCAACAACAAGTACTGTAGTACCTGGCCACGGGTGGCGCTTGTGAGTACACCCCCTTCTAGTATAGTGATAGCTGGCGTATCCCTCCCGTAGAATTCTGTCGGGCAACGGAGTTGACTGCTACATGATTATCGGGTAAGTATATTCAAAAATTTATTTTACTAATGAAAATAAAATTTTTAACAACATTATTGTAAATACATTTAGGCATAAATACAATTGTGTAAATATATTTCCCCCCCCCAAAAAAAAAAAATTGATCCCCGTGAGAAAAATGTTTTAAATCCTAGAATAAAATAATTGCATAGTTACATTTGAAAAACTACCATTGAAACTCACCTTTATATCCTTCATAACACTGACAACTGTGTTGTTCTATATCGCAGTGGCCGTGTCCCGAACATTCTCCGGGGCACCGAGGAACTGAGCATGCCGGACCTCCCCAGCCAGCATCGCAGGTACAAACACCGTCAGTGCATACTCCTTTACTGGAGCATACCTCTTCTGCTACAGTACTAGGACAACCGTCAATCCTGTCGCAAAAAAAGAAAAACACTAGGGTTGTGTTGGCCTGTTGGTAACGTCTCTGCTTGGTGATCGCCAGACTGGGGTTTGAGTCTCGCTCAAACTCTTTAGTTCCTTTGGTTGCTGCAACCTCACCATTCTTGTGAGCTAAGGATAGTTTGGGGTAGCCTATAGGTCTACCTGCTGAGTCATTAGCAGCCATGCCTGGGCCCTCCCTGATCCTAGCTGGGGTGGAGAGGGGTCTTGGGCACTGATCATATGTATATATGTTTAGTCTCTAGGGCATTATCTTGCTTGATAGGGCAATGTCAGTGTCCCTTAACTCTGCCATTCATGAACGGCCTTTAAACCATTAGTGATGTCGAAATCCTTATCTTCCGTAAGTTTATATAATTTCTGAAAAAATTGAATTGCGGGGCAAAATTAACTGTCTACATGCCATTGTTCAGTCGAGTTATGTGTACCCAAATTTGGAAAAATTATATCTCCAATTTGAAGAGGAGATCATAAAAATAAAGACTAGCATTACAGCATTTTGTGCATCTGAAAAATTAAGATTAAAAGTGTTCCAAATTATGTATATATTATGCCTGATATTAAGTCCAACTATATGAAACCCTATTTGGCCATCTTTAGAGAGATGTACAACCAATAATGAAATTCCTATGGCACCTCTAGGTTATTACTATTTAAGAGGAAAAGATTTTACCTGGCCAATTTAAGCTGAAATCTTATAGAGCTGTCCAAAAGGCACCTACAGGACCCGTGCCCAAAAAGACTAAAACATTCTCGTAGTTAGTCTCCTCTGCATCAGCAAAAACATATTTTAACAGTAATATTATCCTCAATATCCAGTATTTCATAAATATTCTAAGGTAAATTTTTGGGGACAAAAATTAGAAGGTAAATATAAAAAAATGTTGGCAGATTCTTCTTCATTTTCAGTTGATCTCTCGGCGTCAATGACCTTGGATGTCAGGATGCCAGAAAACCTCAAATCAATCAATCAATCAATTGATCTCTTTGAATATTTTTTTTCGTTTTTTGTTAAAATATGTAATTTACAGCTTTTTTTTTACTTTTACATTTTTTCCTTTTTATTTTCACTTAATGCCCTACAGCTGTTGCACTCGGTACATATATAATCCAATGAAAGAAATTACATACGAAATGACATTAACTTTTTAGGCAAATACCATACTACATTAATATGAAACTATCAGAATTTTTTATTGGTTTAAAATATGGACAATCTATTCTGTGGGAGCTTATTTTACAAATCCATAGTAACTATTTAGGGTGGTTTCAAATCAATGCTGTCTTAGAGACTACATATTGAATACAGTAATCCCCCAGCTATCGTGAGTGTTACATTTCAAATACCCCACAATAGCTAAAATATCATGAAGTAGTTTCCAAAGTCTATGGTATATTTTATCATCATTTTTATAATTTTTCATATCATCTGTATAAATCTTATTTTTTAGATTTCCAAAAAAATTATTTAAAAAAAGATTATTAAAAATAGAAACTTACCTGCCCCTCAGAAACACGCAATGTAAAGAGGAGTCCGTAATATAGATTCACATATCTATAAATTCACAATGTACTTAAGGAGCTAAATGTGAACCTCAATATGTCAAAGGATTACTGTAATATGTAGGTAATTCCCATGCATAAACTGTTTCTAGTCTTACCTATAAGAAATTGAGAATCCCGAGAGGTTATTTGTAGCATCGGAATAAAAATACAGTAGCGCGAAGCCCGAAGACGTTACCACCTCTGGTATGTGGGTGACACGGTAATCATCTTGAGCCACCATCCCACTGGTAGGAAACAAGAAACAAAACAAATATAATCTTTAAAGATAGATAAAACTTTCAAGCTCCTTCATTCTACCTTAGACTATAGTATACACTATGGTTGTAGAAGAGATCGCGAGCAAAATATGCCCCCTTGTGATGTCTTAGCACTCGTGCTATCTCCTGAGTTAACAGCGGTCACAGTATAAGTTAGTATTGATTGAAATTTGTAAGAGGATGTATTATGACCGCTGCTAATGTGGGAGACAATGGGATTGGTTATGGCGTCATCAGAGGGCGGGCCTTATTTCGCCCGAACTTTGCAACTATAGTACAACATTAGAAATTTGAAAAGAAACAAAATTACTTGTACTGTATTCTCTCACGACGGCTTTGCATCTTTTTTGGGAGGCCAGAATATTACAGCACAGTAATACTCTACCCTTCGTTCTTAATTGGATTCCAAAGACCCAACATAAGGCCATATTCAATCTTGGGAAGATTTTATCCTCATACAGTAACCCAACTTATATTTCCTAGACACATACTTATTTCCTAGACACATACTTATTTCCTAGACACATACTGTACACAAAAAAGTATTCAATACCCTGCTATCATTTTAGAAAAGCTCCAACACTCAAAACTCAAGCTTCCAGGTATAATTTAGAGTACTTTACTGTTCAGCACTTTTTATTTTATGACATAGAAACTGAAGCTAGGTCTGGAAATTTGAAGTAACGTTGATTTCATTTGTGTACCTAATACTTAAAAGATGAGCTTGAGAGAACAGAGATGAGGATGCTGAGGTGGGTTATGGGAATATCGATGCTTCAAAGATTTGAAAATTATGATCAGATGTCACGTTTAGATAGTGTGGGCACATGCAGAGGATAGATGAAGAGGAAGGGGTTAGGAGGTCTTGGGAGGACCTGTGGGGGATTAAATTGTGAGGGAGGTAGAGAATTTGATGACTAGAGGTTTGATGAAAGAGGATGCCTTTAATAGAAGCCATGGGAGGGGGCGCATGAAGCAGTAACGGTTGGGAAGAAGGAGACTTAAATCTAGCAATATGAAGTTGAAACTGATGTAAAGCGAGGTGTGGCTGTATGTCTCTTGTTTACAATCTATCATGTCTCTCAGCAATTTGAACCCAAATTTTGGACATATTGTAAGTTTAAATTGCCTCTTAAATATAATTGAATGATGAGTAAGAAAACCTGCAAATCTGAAAAAGCCATACATATAAGGTAAAATTATCCTTTAGTTTAGACATACCCCTAACATAAACCATTTCAATTAGTGTTCAACAGTTTGAAACATGTGCAGTTATATAATGTATTTCAGCATTCATCATCGTCATCATTTCCTACGCCTATCAATGCAAAGGGGCTTGATTAGATTTTGCCAGTCGTCTCTATATTGAGTTTTTAAATCGATACTTCTTCATTCATCATCTCCTACTTCACGCTTTATAGCCCTCGGTCACGTTCGCCTGGGTCTTGCAACTCTTCTAGTGCTGTGTGGAGATCAGTTGAAAGGTCAAAGTTGAATACAATACAATATCAAAATCAATTTATGATAAACAAATGATTTTCAGGTTGTATTTTACTCTGTTAAACTGAGAAATTGCAAAAATTTTACCTGTAAACAGCGATAAGCGGATCATAAATACTGTCGCCATCGTAAACATATAAATGGTCCCACGAGCACTCCGTGGCGAAATGATCCAAGTGAAGATGAATAGATGTGTTAGCTTTCCCAGCATCTATTAACCAGCCACAATGACTATCTGTAGAGTAGTTCCCACTTCCATCTGTTATGGTGCCTGAATTGGCAAACAACCTGTGAATAGGAAAACAAAAGAAAAAAATCAGGGGGATTTTTTGAATGCTGAAAAAGTTTACACAACATATAAGCTATGTAGTTCTTAAAAACCCTCATCATATTAAAAATAGAAAAATAAAAGATGAGCAATTCGCTAAAGAGATCATTTGTCAGTGTTTTTGGCACCATTCTTAAATCACATAAATTGACACTTTCTCAACTTGAAACTATCAAGTCTGACTGCCTCCAAAATGTGAGTGTAGACCCTACCTCGGCATCTTATTTCTCAAAACCAGCTTGCCTTTCCCAGAATCAATTTAGACCGTAGGCATATTTCAAGTCTTTGATAACCTTGTGCGAAATTGAGGTTGAAATTCGGTCAACCTTTTTCTCGACCTTGACCTTTGACTTAGGACTTTCAAAATTGAATCACTTCTACATCTCAACAAATAATCTCTTAAAGTTTCGCTACTGTATGAGTAAAATTGGCCACGAATTTGTTCACCAACTAACAAACGGACAATCAGGGCCAAAAACATAACCTCCTCCCAACTTCGTAGGCGGAGGTAAAAAATGGGAAAGATAATACTACTGGTGAAACAATAGTCTATTTTTATAAAAAAAAAATAATCAAACAAATTTTTATGTTCATGCAAACTAGTACAGCATAAATATTTACAAATCTTAATAACAGTTTGCCTTTTTCCTACTTATGTAAATCCCTTTTTCATACAGGAGATCACTTTGGCGTGAAGGTAGCCACCAGCAGTTTTTTTTATTAAAGTTTTAAGATGGCAGA